>NC_136261.1:364028417-364215917 GCF_964187855.1 Myxine glutinosa | reverse complement strand
CCCCACCGCCAATCGGTGCAGTCACCATTGTTCATTGGAATAAAAATAAACTCGACAACCCCTAACCCTGCAGGTGTCTCTTGCTCTTCGTGTGGCCTTCAGTGGTGTTAATTAACAGTGGTTCACCTTTATGGCATAGGTGCCACGTTGACCCATAGGTCCATCCCCGGGTGGTGCTTGGCCGCAAACGAACTGCGGTCCATTGTGGGTGGCCACAAACATTGCGGTCCATATGGTGTATCGATCCCGGCAGCAAACAGCGAAAGTGCAGGCCCACAACTGCGCAGCCAGCACCTCTCTCTCCTCTCTCTCTACCCCAAAGCCAGATCCTCGGAGGTGGGAGACAAAAGAAGAAACAAGTGAGTAAGGTGGTAAGGGCGCAAAAGTGCACGCAATGTAAGGTGATGCACACTGGGGGCACATGGGAACCAGGTGAGACAGGTACGTTCCTATCGTACGCCCCCCCCCACCAGGTAACCTACATGGCCCCTCCCTTACCCCTTACTGTATCCACACAACACAACACTACCCATAAACATCTACTTTACAAATCAACAAACATCCCTACTGTCTTCCCCGTTCCTCCCATATACCAAATTCGTCTTCTCTCCCTCCTAACCAATCAAATTTGCCATTTTCAACTCTCATCAAAATTTGCCATCTCCAACTCAACATCAAAATTTGCCATCACCAATTCATCATCAGTCCCTCCTAGGGAGGGAGAGATGGAATCACCCCAATGTCTCATCCACGTCGTGATGCGTCTCACAAATCCAACAGCAATTCTCATTTCTGCAACACAAACAAAGAAAACACAGGTGTGGAGTCATCATCATCACCACAGGTAAGTGGCTGCGTATGGTGCGACAGGTTCTTCAATCCTAACTATTTCCTAAATGACTTTAACAACTTTACACTACCCGGGGTCTTTCTCCGGCCAAACCATTGGCCCTCTTACTCTATGGGTTCTAAAAACCAATTCCCATTGGCCCGACTGTGGTGCGCTTCAATTTGGGGTCTCACTCCCCCGATTCATCTCCCGGTGCCCTCGCACAATTTCTGGGCTGCGGCGTGTACCTCTCCCAGTGGGTCTACCCACCTGCACACCTCCACCACTGCAGTTGCCTCCGAGCTTACCTGCTCCTTGCCCTAACCTAACTACCTGGGGAAGGCCCTCTGGCACTCTCCCCACTCGGTGCCCTCTCTGGCACTGGGCTGCCCGATCCACACCCGGGATCCTCAGGCACCCACTCACAACTACCGGCTCCCAGAGCCCACCTGCGGCCTCACCTGGCCGACATCCTCACAGTGGTGGAGTGCCCAACCAACTACACACACTAACAGGCTACACGCCCAGCCATTTCCACAACACTAATGCACCCATTCACAACACCATTCTGCAACCGCACCACAAATGCCAATATCCAACCACAATTTACCTGCACCCTCTACCTAACACTTATGCTACCCGCCCCGGGTACTCGTGAAAGGGGTCCACTCTTCCCCCATCCACACCTTCGCACCATGCACACCACTCCGTACCACTCACTCCAACTCTCTCCACACACCTGTACCTGCACACCTGTGCTCTCACACCTGGTGCCACCTGCACCCTTCTCTCCCCAAGCGCATTCGCGCTGATCCACAACTCACACACTGCTCCACACACCTGTCCAGTTGCACACCTGTGCAATCACACCTGTTCAATTCTCACACACACACGGCATCATCTCAGCTAACTACTCCCTTCTGAAACTTGCGCTTCCCAGTCGTCCCTTTAAACTATTGCGCTCCCTCGTCATTATCATCCATACTAATCTACCTGCGTCCCCACTACAGGTATCAGTCACTAACTAATCTTAACGTCACCTAATGTCATCTTCTAGGGCCCTATCAATATAACCTAACCCACCCGGGCTAGTTTTCACTGCCATACACCCCATAAGCTATTGCTCCTTTGCCCCCCACCTGTGAGGGATGGTGGATTTGCCATCCCACCACATCGGGGGTCTCTCACTACCAATTTCGCTCGTCCAAATCCAACAATCAAAAATTTTCCATTTACTGCCAATTCTATTCACTTTTCTAAATTTTGTATCAAATCACTACTATCACTATCACCATCACCCGTCTACTTATTACATCCTCTCGGTGCGCCAATTCACATCTACAGCCCGGCTTCGTACAGCCGAGCAATGAATGCGGGTTCTTTTGTGTCCGCGGCTGGATACGTCCCGCATTCGGGGCAGGGACGGAGGCTTACCCGGGCCGAGATCCCACGCACCCCCTCGGCGTGGAGCCATCCAATGTCCCGATCTCGACCTGCCGGACTGCCTCAACAAAAAGTGGTCGTCATGACGACCCTTTCTATCGGGCTGCCCGCTCCGCCGAGTGGAGCACGGACGCGGCCGTTCAAAGCGAGGCCCAGCACGTACCGAGGGCCCGCTTCGGCTAAAAGTCGCTCTAACCTCTAACCCGTCTAACGTCGATGCTTCACCTGGACGCTTACACCCCGCAGCCCGTTCCTTGCTCACACATCCAGCCGTTCCCATGCTACCTTTCCTTACACACCCAGGTACCCTCATTCCACTCACAGACTTGGTCACACACCTGACCACCGAACACCTTGGCACACATTCGTTGGTCGCACACCTCACTAACACACCTCTTCGCACCCCCTCCTCGGTCACCTCCTCTGTGACAATCACAGGTGTGCCCTCATTCACACACCCAACCACGTGCCTCACCACCAACTCCAGCGTGCATTCCCACTCACGCTCTACCATTCCAGGTGTGCATCCTTCCATCCCAGGTGTACATCCTCGCTCACCTGTCACAACTAACTCACGCTCCATGTCACTCTCACTACTCTCACCTCCATTCTTGGCAACGCACTCACCCTTACTCTTGACAGCACACTCTTTCCCCATGCACCTGTCCGTCACACACCTTTCTCGCGCACACTCTCCCGTTACACCCTCTGTAACACTCACCACAGGTGGACACTCTTCCTTACTTCTGACAGCGCACTCTTTCCTCATGCACCTGTCCGTCACACACCTTTCTCGCGCACACTCTCCCGTTACACCCTCTGTAACACTCACCACAGGTGGACACTCTTCCTTACTTCTGACAGCGCACTCTTTCCTCATGCACCTGTCCGTCACACACCTTTCTCGCGCACACTCTCCCGTTACACCCTCTGTAACACTCACCACAGGTGGACACTCTTCCTTACTTCTGACAGCGCACTCTTTCCTCATGCACCTGTCCGTCACACACCTTTCTCGCGCACACTCCTGCGCACACTCTCCCGTCACACCCTCTGCAACACTCACCACACCGCGCTTCCACGTGCTCCCTCGCACACACGCTACGACCGACTCACTCTCGCCAGCACACTCACTCCTTGGCACGCACTTTTTCCTCACACACCCCAGAGTCGGACTTTCTTGCACACCTCCTTTTTCGCACACCAGACCTGTCGCACACTTCACCAACGGCCTCTCACGAACACCCGGGTCTATCTCGACCCCCAAGCTTCTTAAATCCCCTGGCGCATCATACGCACGACCATATTGGTCACCACTTACACCGGGTCCTCTTCCTCTTCGCTTCTCCTCCATCACCTGCGAATCCCTCATCCGGTTAATGAGCACATCATCACGATCCAAACACAGACTTTGGACCAATTCTTTTATCTCCTCTTTTATCTCTTTGTTATCCTCTCTCCGTCGCTTCTTAATTTCGCTCACCCCTTCTTCCACTTCTTCTAATTTCTGCTTCACCTCTTTTATGTCCCGGTACGTCTCCTCAAGCTCATCCTCTAAGGCTACCTTGACCGTTTCCAGGTGCGTCCTCACCTGCCGGTCCTTCGTCTCCATAACCTCTATCACCTCGTCCAGCCTCGTTGTCAGTCCCTCACGTACCATCTGACATTCCCTCTTTGTCGCTATCAAGTCGTTTTTTATGTCGTTTTGTGTCGCTTTTAATCCTCCTAATACCGCAGTGTTCCTTTGAACCTGCTCCTTTACTTCTTTTTGTCCCTCCGTCAGCTGTTCCACCTCCTGCGTCAGGACCTCTATGCCCCCTTGTAACTTTACAGTCCCCTTTCTCACCTCCTTCTCCATGTGCTCCTTACAGTGCCTCACCTCCTCGCGCACTCCTCCGACCTCCTCACTCACTCCTCTTCTGATCTCCTCTCCCATCACTTGCATCTCCTGCCCAGATGCCACCCTCATCTGCTCCATTTCCTCCCTGTGAGCATCCAGTTTGGTTTCTACCCCCATTCTGACCCCCTCTATCTGCTGCTCCATTTGTTTAACTTCCCTTTCCGCTTGGTCCCTCATGTCCCTCAATTTGCCTTCCATACTGTTTTCTAACCCCTCTAACCCATTTTTCACTCCCTCTATCTGATTCTCTTGAGCGGCCATTCTGTTTTCTACCCCCGTTAACCCATGTTTCACCTCTTTTATCCCGTTGTCTAACCCCTCAAAATTATTGTCTAACTTCCCAAATTTCTTGTCTAACTTCTCAAAATTATTGTCTAACCCCTCAAAATTATTGTCTAACTTCCCAAATTTCTTGTCTAACTTCTCAAAATTATTGTCTAACCCCTCACTGGTACCCCTCGCTTCGTCCCTCATTACCCCCATTTGCTCACTCAATCGCTCAATTTGGCTCCCCATACTCATCTGTACAGCTGCCTGTAGCTGCGCAATGAGGGCCTGTATGTCAATCGGCTGCATGTTAAAGCCCGTTGATACAGCGGGCTCGGCTACCGCGCGCTCTTGCGAGGCGCCATTTTGCGTGCCTGCTTCTTCGTGCGTGACGGCGCTATTTTGCGAACCTGCCGCCCTCACTGCTTCGCTCTCCTCCTGTCCCTCATTTTGGTCCTGGATCGACCCTGCTTCACTCTCCCCTACCGGACCCCAGCCGTCTTGATCCGCCATAGCGCGACTTGCAAAATTCGAGTTTCGTAAAACAAAACAAATTTCGGCCGCTCCAAATTTTGACCAAATTTTTTTTTTTCTCTATTCGTTTTTTTTTTTTTTCAAAATTTGGTCGGGCCTCGAATCTCACTCCCGACACCAATTGTTACAGACACGACTTTGATGTTAAAGTGGGCCGAGCGGAATGGCCGTCGTGTCCGCACAAATTACCCGACTATACTCGACGTTGACGAAGTCGCGCGATGCTGGCTCAATAAGAAAAAGAAGACACCCGGCTGGATTACAATAACACAATACGACACCAGGGGTTCAGTTCTCAAGACCTCCGGAGGAGGTTATATTAAGGCGGAAGGTTAGATTACAACTACAAGAGGGACAGCATAGAAAGACAAGCACTTCGACACAATCTTATATTAACCCCAACAGACGACAGATAAACGGGACAAAATGCTGACTCACACGGGGATTGATGGCAAGGAAAGGCAGAATCGATGGCTCCAGGTGCACCTGGGCTCAAAGGTCAGAATCGACTCGGTCCGGTCCAGAGATGCGGGGAGGTCGCAGCGCTCGGATGGCGTCTTGTCTGCTCAAGCTGGGGGCGCATCTGACGTCACATCCGGCGCGGGGCCGCGTATATCCGGCGGGGAGTGACACGCCCTCGGCTCGTTAGCTCCGCCTCGTGGAATCGGCACGTTGCTTCTCATTGGGTGCGTGCGGGGGGTTTACCAGGCTCCGCCCTTGACGAGGAGCTGACAAGGAGCCCCTTCGTGGTAACCCCGTGGAGCGCATGGTCTATGGCGCTAATCGAGCCGGTGTGAGGACGCATCCTCCCCCGCTCCGCCGCCATCTCCTCTGTTGTTGTTGTAATTGTTGGGGAAGAAGATGGAAGGAGGTATGGGAAAGGTCCTAAACTCACTACTGATGCCATATAATCACATTCTGGTGCAACGAAGAGTCATAATTAATGGAGACGAGGCCTTAACTGACATAGAATAAGAATAACTAGGAAGATGTCCGAAAGTTGTCTACGTGTGGTGCGGTGGACCTGGGCACGACATTTAATGGGGGAATAAGGGGAAGGTCGGCTCTACTGATTGTTATTTACATGCAATGGGACTAGGGAATGGGGGATCGGGGAAAGTTGGGGAGTATTGGAGAAAATAGGGGAATATTTACAAGCGGATATGGAGGCCAAATTCCATATTCGCAACAATATTTTGGGTGGGTATTCCTGAGACCCCTGGGAGTAAAATAGGCGAAATTGTTTTTCCAAGTTTTCCAATTTTCCAGTTTTTCCAAACACCATGGAATAATATTTACCGATATGAACAGTGATGTGGCTTTTGTTGAAATTCTACAAATACTGTTTATTCTACGTACCAGGAGAGAGTAGATCGACTCCTGATGAACTCTTCCTATATAAACGTGCGGCTCTGAAGTAACATGGCAGCGTGTGCAAAGCGACTGAGAAACAGGTGTAGCGGCCGCTTCCGTGTTACAGATTCGGCGCGCACTCTTCACACATAAACGTGCGACTGAGAAAGGCGTGTAGCGGCTGCTTCCATTTTGCAGAATTCAATCTTTTTTCAAAATGTGCGCCGTGTACTGTTTAGATTTTGATGATTTGCGTGTGGTATGATTCAACGGATGTTTATATGAATCGTCTAAAATTTTAAAAAGCCTTCAATTTCTGATATTTTGCCTTTTCATTTGGGCCTCCCAATTGAAACCCCGCCCATAGGGCAGGTACTGTTGCTAGTAAATTTAATGAAAGTCAAGCACGGCAAAATAAAGGTTGAGGTAAAATAAATCCTACGGTGAGATCTCCATTCAGACACAAAAACACACAAGGGGAAAGATTAAATAAAAATATATGTTTTAAGCTGGCCAGCACTCAGCTTTGTGTCTCAAAGGGCCTCTAGGAGCCTCGTGGTCATTGGAAGTCCACAACACCCCCTCTTCCAATGTTGCAAAAGCTCTCTTCACGAGCGCACCCGAGACAAAAGCGACCTCCTCAGACCACAGCCAGAACAAGAGAGAGACTGTGGGCGCGATTATTCTTCCTCCTAGCTCTCGAACCTTCTCGCTCTGATGTCACCCCGACCAATCGCCCGAGCCTCGGGGCATGGCCTCACGGCCCTGCTCTTTCTAGAGGCGGGGCTTAGTTGCCGATTACGAATCCTTGGATGCGGGGTTTAGTCTGCTCAGGAATGTTCTGGTCTGTCGGCGGTGGTAGGGCAGGGCCGAATCCAAATTGATGGTTAGAGATGAAGCCATTGGAGAAGAGGAAGGATTTAATATCAGAAGCGATGATGGATGCCATGACCTTGCTGATGATTGGGAGCAGGCTGATTGGTCTGTTGTTGCAAGGACCTGCTTTTGCACCTTTTTAATGTAAAGCAGTAATGTTGGCTGATTTCCAAGCAGATGGTAGATGACCTTGAGCAAAAGAGAGGGTGAAGAGAACAGAGAGAGGGTGAGATAGAGAGGCAGAGCAGGATTTTAGGACCCATGGGCTGATGCCGTCTGGTCCAGTTGCAGAATTAGAGTTGAGGTTTGACAGAAACTTCTCCACCTTGTCAGGAGAGAAGGGCACAGAGTCGAGGAGCAGCTGTGTATCACTGGGTAAGGTGGGTACAGAGTTAAAGTTATAGTCCCGATGTCCAGGTACTGTCGGCGATTGTTGTTGTTGTTGGTTAAAGATGTGCGTTTTTATGGTCGGCTTGTTATAATTGTAAAAAAAGGGAAAAATCACAAGAGGAAATCACATACCGGGGAAACTAATCTTAACCCCTATCTAGATAGCACAATGCTTCTACCATATACAAATTCCACATATTTATGTGTGAAGACACATAAACAATCTTAAACTCACAGTTTTCCCCAACTTAAATACATCGAGATTGGCTTCCTACTCGCATGCGGTCCATGCTACACAACACAGTTCTATCTTCACTATGGCATTTCATCCTCTACCCCCACAAACGTAACAATATATACCAGCGAGGCAGCCGTGCTACCCACGGGCCACATTCAACCAGACAATGTGGAAATGGCAAATGCTAAACCATGATCCAATAAATTCCACATTATTGTGCCACCTTCAGTCGAACGTCAGGCATTGATAGCCGGTTCGTGAAGGATGTGGGCAAAAAACTTGTCATGCTGCAGCGGAATGTTTCGATACCCAGTCAATGGCAAAACTGCATATGGCGAATCAGCGAATGTCACGGGTGGAAATCCCCACGTCATTTCCTTTGAACTCAATCTCTCTGTACAGTATTTTAATTGCAAACAAAACAACATTATTCCAATCACAAATTAATACTGTAGCATTAATATAACAAAATACAACGTCAAAAACACTCGAGGTAAACACATATAGACCGATCTGATGCGATATCCAATACAGATGAGTCTATGTATGTAGATGTTCTACTACGGATTTACAAATGTTGTCGTACAAACTTTATAGACGTGCTTGCCAGTGGCGTAATGAGGGTGTCTGGCACCTTGGGGCAAAACATAATACAAACTTTAAAGACGTGCTCACATTGTAATGGTATTGTGCACACTTTCTCGACGATCTAACATTCTAAATAGTACGTACTTGATAGAAATATGTGTGGGTTGTTGCTGTCACCGACTTATTGATAATATTCCACCATTAACCATGCCCATAATCGGTCTGATTTGCCCTAGGGTAAATGTGTCTAGCGGCCCGCCCCCCTCAAGCTGATTGACAGTTATAGTCCCGCCCAACCCTCTGTTCTCTTCCTCTTCCTTTACAAAGGAATGCAGTTTTGCATAATTTTCATGGAATCCTTTCGAGCTTTTAAAATTACGATAGCAAAGGATGCTGCACCATGTAAAACTCTGTCAGATGGTATCAGAGTGACTCATTGGGACTGACACAATCTGTCAATTTCCTGACCCGGATCTGTCAACGTTACATCATCTCTTCTAGACTTGGTTATGACTAACTTCCCTGCAAATGTCTGCTGTTCTTCTTCTGCTCCAATCGGTTCATCTGATCATGTGCTTGTTAAAGCAGACATCTCTCTGGCCATTCTCAGAGAGCCTCCTCAGCGTCGACGAGTCTGGCATTTCACTCAGGCCGCCTGGCCTGGTCTTCAAACAGCCATCAATCATTTGGACTGGACTCCCATCTCCACTGCCTCTGACATCAACATCCTGGGAATTCTTCCAAAGAAAATTGCTCTCATATGCACAGATTTATCCCATCTCATCTTCAGTTGTCATAGCCTTCCTCCCGTCCATGGTACACAGAATCTTGTGGTGAGGCAGTTTCCCTGAAACAACTTGCCTTCGCCTCCTGGAAGGCAAATCCAACAGAAGGCAATCTCATTTCTTTTCACAAAGCCTGGAACAAGTGTGCGTCTACCCTCAGGAGAGCCACGAAACAAGATCTCTCTACTCTCAAGACTGAACTCTCAAACCTGTCTCCCTCCTCCAAATCCTGGTGGCATTTGGTCAAATCTGTTTCTGGTGTTTGTTTCCCCTCCACCCCCTCCCTTACCTCAAACGGCTACACAACTGACTCCGCACATGAAAAAGCTGAATGCCTCAACTCAGTGTTTGCCTCAAAATCTTGTGTCCCAAACCCATCCTCCTTGTACCAACCTTACCCAGTGATACACAGCTGCTCCTCGACTCTGTGCCCTTCTCTCCTGACAAGTTGGAGAAGTTTCTGTCAAACCTCAACTCTAATTCTGCAACTGGACCAGACGGCATCAGCCCACGGGTCCTAAAATCCTGCTCTGCCTCTCTATCTCACCCTCTCTCTGTTCTCTTCACCCTCTCTTTTGCTCAAGGTCATCTACCATCTGCTTGGAAATCAGCCAACATTACTGCTTTACATTAAAAAGGTGCAAAAGCAGATCCTTGCAACAACAGACCAATCAGCCTGCTCCCAATCATCAGCAAGGTCATGGAATCCATCATCGCTTCTGATATTAAATCCTTCCTCTTCTCCAATGGCTTCATCTCTAACCATCAATTTGGATTCAGACCATGTCACTCTTCTCTGGACATGCTGCTTCTGCTGTCTCAACAATGGATGGAGGCCCTCAACGAACGCCAAACAGGAAATCATAGCTGTCTCCCTTGACATATCTCGTACCTTCGATACGGTCTGGCAACCCGCTCTGCTCACCAAACTCTCCTCCTATGGTATCCATGGAAATCTCCACGCATGGCTTGCGGACTTCCTCTCCGGTCGCAGTCAACGTGTGACCGTGAATGGATTTCCTCATCTCTCCTTCCTGTTCAGGCTGGAGTTCCCCAAGGCAGTGCTCTGGGCCCTGTGCTTTTCTGATCTTCATAAATGATCTTTCTGTCTCTCCAGAAAATCCTCTATATCTCTTTGCTGATGACTCCACTCTCTGCCGCTCCATATCTCAACCCTCAGATCGGCAGGCAGCAGCCTCTGCACTTTCTGCAGACCTGGACAAAATCACAAACTGGTCAAACAAGTTGAACATGTCTTTCAATCCTGACAAATCTCACACTCTCACTATGTCTCTCCAAAAAGACCATCTGGACAACCCTCCCATCTACTTTCTCAACAATCCTCTTGAAGAAGTTCTGTCACTCAATCTTTTGGGCCTCACTATCAGGCATGATCTTTCCTGGGAAAACCACATTTCCAAGCTGGCTTCCAAAGGCAGTCGTCGACTGGGTATCCTCCGTCATGCGAAGTCCTTCATTGGCACACCTGAGCTCCTCACCACATACAAGGCTTTCATCCGCAGCTTGATGGAATACTGCTCTCCCCTCTGGGCTGGTGCTCCTGCCTCACACCTAGCTCGGCTTCACGCTGTAGAAACCAAAGCTTTCAGGATCATTGGTATCTCCCGCGATGAAGCTGATTCTGAGGGCCTTTCACTCTCTCACCGCAGGCAGGTAGGTGGTCTTACTGTCTTCTACTGACTCCTCTCTGGCCTAGCTCCGCCAGCTCTGCCTGTGCTGTGTCCCCCAAATATTTCTGCAGGACACACAAGAACTGCCAGCAACCCTCTTCTTGTGAAACTCTCTTCAATCCCACTCCTCCGTCTCGGTCTTTAAAACAGCTGTTCACCACCATCTGTTATCTTCCCCCATCCAAAACCTTGATCTTTTCTACCCCCGTTAATGCACCCCAAATCCACCTCTTTCAATCTCCGACGTCATTCCTGAAATTCCTAGTAGTGTCAATTTGTTTTAAACCGTGTACCCCCTCCCCCCCTCCCCCCTCAAAGTCCTCTCCCTTCCACAGATCTCCCAATATCCCTCTTCTCTACTGTTGTACTTGTGTGCTTCCCTCTCTCTCTCCCCATCTTGTCTCCCTCTCCCTTTATTGTTTTATGTGTCGCTTAATGTTTTTTGCGTCTTATGTGCTAATGTGTGTTTAATGTGCTAGCTCTGACACGAGCCTCGATCTTGTATACAAAATAATATATATACAGTATATACATATATATATACGTATATATATATATATATATATATATATATATATATATATATATATATATATATCTTCTTCTTTTTTTTAAGAGTCATTGAGAGAAACAGGTTGGAAATACACCGTCTGAAGATTATTATTGTGATTATGAACGAGAAGAAGATTTGGCGGCTTTGACTGATATCGGTTTTTTATTTTTACCATGGTCTGGAGTACTCAAAAGTTATCCCTGACTAAGGCAATCAGCTGAATAGACCAGGTAGGCTCTCATATGTAGCTGAAGTGCTTTTTTTTTAGAGAAGGTACTCCTACTTTAGTTTTGTATATAGCAGGTGGGACCGACATGTTTTTTTCCGCAGCATCCATACATAGAGTGGGAGTGCACTTTCTGATGTATGTATACACTAGCACTAGCAGAAGTACCCGGCGTTGCCGGGCAGGGACGGGGGGGGGGGGGGAGAGGGGGGAGAGGGAGGAGAGGGGGGGAAGGGGAGCAGTCAGAAGTGGAAGCTCGTTTACGGAGAATTTATATCTTAAAGGGGAGGGGGAGAAAGGGAAGGGGAAGGGGAGCAGTCAGAAGTGGAAGCTCTTTTACAGAGAATTTATATCTTAAAGGGGAGGGGGGAGGGGGAGGTCAGGGGAGGAGGGAAAGGGGAGCAGTCAGAAGTGGAAGCTCTTTTACAGAGAATTTATATCTTAAAGGGGAGGGCAGGTGGGGGAGGGGTGGGGGAGGGGTGGGGAAGTAGGGAGGGAGGGGGGAAGGGGAGGGGGGAGGCAGGAGAGGAAGGGGAGTGGCTCACGTTTCTGAGTGAATGTGGCTCACGTTTCTGAGGTAAGTGAGATGCCGATCAGGAAGAAGAAGAAGGCATACTACCAAATTTGTACACTTCCGGAATTGTTTGATTTATTTGTATTCAAATATATCTGGTAATTGTTTTGTATTTATTTCTGCGAATGTGTACTTGTATATAACTGTCATTCATTTAAAAAGGCTTCGGCACTATAGAGCGATTTTTTTTTTTAATTTAATTTTTTTTAACTCCAAAAAAACAAACTTTTTTTTGGCCTAAAACACTCTCAGGCACTCACTGATGAATCTCTGAAAGTTTGATGAAGATCCGTTCAGCCATCTCTGAATAAAACGCGGACACACACACAGACGACTCGCGTTTATATATATATATATATATATATAAATCGGGATTTAAATTTAATTCAAAAATTGATCCAGACGTCTATTCTCTTTCAAACATTCAAACCGAGAGAGGTAGTTATTTATCACAGCATCTGTAGAATTTTCACCCTTTTACTCAACTCCGTTTCGCTGTTATTTGGTGGAGCAAAAAGTCAACTGAGCTTTATAGATATTTAGATGTATGTACAGTGCCCTCCATAAGTATTGGAACAGTGAAGTCAAATTTGTTAGTATTGCTGTATACTCAAGAAATTTGGATTTGAAATAAGAAAAATGAATATGAGGGGAGAGGTCAACTTTAATTTTTTGGTATTTCTATGCATATGTGTTTTACATTGTGGAACAACAGCACTTTTTATGTTCAGTCCCCCCATTTTAGGTAAGCATAAGTATTGTAACAGATTAATTTAAAGCAATTAAAAGTTGTATAATAGTTAGTATTTGGTTGCATATCCCTTGAATGCAATAACTGTACTGAGTCTGTGACCCATTGACATCACCCAACCCTTGGTATCTTAATTTGAGATGCTTTCCCAAGGCTTTATGACAGCCATTTCCTGTTTGTTTTGGGGGGTTTCTGACTTTAATCTCCTCTTCAGCAAGTGAAATGCATGCTCCATTGTATTTAAATCAGGAGATTGACTTGGCCAGTCTAAAACCTTCCACTTTTCTCCTGATGAACTCATTGGTTGTGTTGGCAGTGTATTTTGGGTCATTATCTTGCTTGTGCGGTGAAGCACCACCCAATGAGTTTAGAGGCATTTTATTGTAAATAGGCAAACAAAATGTTTCTGTGCACTTCCAAATTCATTCTGCTGCTGCCATCATTAGTTACATCATCAATAAAGATGAGTTAGCCAGTTCCAGAAGCAGCCACGCAAGCCCAAGCCATGACATTTCCTTCACCATACTTCACAGATGAGGTAGTATGCTTTGGATCACATGCAGTTCCTTCCTTCTTTTCTCCACACTTTGGTAAAAGTTTATCTTGGTCTCATATGTCCATAAAACTTTGTTCCAGAACTCACTAGTTCACCTCTGTACTTGTTGGCAAATTCCAATCTGGTCTTTCTATTTTTGGTGCTGATGAGAGGTTTGCATCTTGCGGTGTAGCCTTTGTAATTCTGCTGTCGAAGTCTTCTGCGAATGGTAGATTGCTATACTTTCACCCCCTGCACACTGGTTGTTGTTGGTGATGTCACTGACAGTTGCTTTCAGGTTTTTCTTCACAGCTCTGATGATTTTTCTGTCATCAACTGCAGTTGTTTTCCTTGGCCTAGCTGGCCGTTGTCTGTTGCCAAGTACACCAGTGGTTTCCTTATTTTTAAAAGACACAAATTGTTGTATTTGCTATGCCCAGTTGTTGTCCGATGGTTCTAATTTAATTATTCTGTTCTTTCAGCTTCCAAATTGCTTGCTTTTCTTTCATAGACAAGTTATCTAGTCTTCGTGTTAGTTTATGCCTTCTCACTCCAAAAGCAGACTCCCATGGCAATAGCAAAGGCTAAAACCAAGACCAAACAGTCACAGAGCTGATATTTTATGTGTGAACAATTAATGCAACAAGAAGCACATGTCAGTCATTTGTTCCAATACTTATGCTTACCTAAAATGGAGGGACTGAACATACAAAATGATATTCTTCTGCAATGATAAAACATACATGCATAGAAATACCAATAAATAAAAACTGACCTTCTGTACTCTTGCTTCATATTCATCTCTTGATCTCATTCATTTATTGAGTTTATAGCAATAATAACAAATTCGACTTCACTGTTCCAATACTTATGGAGGGCACTGTATATATATATATACACATGTATGTGCTTTGGACTATACTTTGGACTTCACAATATACAATACTTGGAGCATATGCAGTGCCTTTAGAAAGTCTACACCCTCTTTCAATTTTTTCACCTTTTGTTACCTAAAAGCCTGGAATAAAAATGCATTCAATCAGACTTCTTCCACCTTTACTTACACATCATGATCCACAACTTCCAAGTGAAAAACAAATTTTGCAATTTTCAAAAATTAATTAAAATACAAAACTAGAATATCTTGGTGGTTGGATAAGTGTCTACCCCATTTATAATAGCAATTGTAAATTAGCTCAGGTGTGTGTAACCAATCACCTTCAAAACCACACGCCAAGATAACTGGCCTCCACCTGTGTTAGTCCGGGAGCCAAAGGCCTGAATTTTGGTGAACCTGGTTTTGTCGGATAAAGTTTTTTTCTTTGCTGTTTCTTGTAGCCTGGGGGTAGCTCATTAAGATTTAGGCGGGTGCCCAGTGAGATCCCTTGGGCAACTCAAGTTATTAACCCCTTTATGTCCGATACGCCCAAATCCTGACAAACGGGAGTTCCCTTCGTTTCTTCACAAAGTATGTTTATCAAAGGCTCTAACATGCTTGTTTTTATGATTATTTATGCAGTAGGGCATGTGCAAACCATTTTTAAACAACAGTTTAAGCAACAGTTTTGATAATTAACCCTTTTCTGATCGATTTATGGTAGGACGCTTGGGTGGTGTAAGGCGTACACAAACAAAACAATGAGAATTTGATGGTTTGCCATTGTCACTCAGGTTAATGAGATACTTCAGTTAGCTAGGAGTACAATAGGTGGCAGCACTTCATTGTTTTAACTTCCTGATGCAGGAAAACATGTTTGCCATTCCTCTGTCTTAAGTTTTCACTCCAGCCAAGCTTCAGATCTTGGTTTTTGGCTGTCTCACAAGCCATAAATGTAAGTAAATGTACTATAGAACCAACTGATTAATGTATGTGAAATCATTTATATAATCAAGGATGCTTCCAATGAAGTTTTAATTAGATGAAGCCAACCTCTCAGATTAGTATGTGCTGCCCTCTTTTAGCAGGTTACCAATCTGTTTGCATCAATGTGAATCCTTTCTTGTCAAGTGTAGTTGCATACTTCCATTACTTCTGAGAATTAAAGCAGACTCTGAAGCCCTATAATTGACAAAATTTATCTGTTATCAATCCTTTATTTGATAAAATGAGACCACTTCTTTAATCTTAAAGAAAAAAAATCGTAAATTAGATGTTATTTTCACGAATTAGAGTTGTTGGTTTTTAACTTGATGGTTTATCAATGTTGCCAGTACTGATGCACTGAATCAAAGAGTCTAAATGTTTAGGGTAGAATGTGAGAGTCTTACATTTTTTTACAGGGTTGACATTGATGGAGCCTGATCTTGAGGAATGCTACTTCCGTTGGAAGTTCAACTGCCGTACGAAGACGGAACAGTTGATCCGTGCAGGAGCCATCCGAATAACGAACATTATACGGTGTAGCAAGATATACGGTGATGAAAAACACTTTGAGCTTGAAAAAGCATTAGACAGGAACAATGAATTCACTTTGAAATGCCACAAAAGTTGTGTTTCATCTTACACCTCAAAGACTCACACTGATCGTCACAAACGTCACAGTATCGGAGAAAGTGGTCCCAGTATCCCTCGGAAAATCACCAGGCGTTCATTGTCAGGAGACTCTGCTGAAACTTTCAGTTTTCAGAAGCACTGTCTTTTCTGTGGTGAAGCGTGTAATATTGAGAGGGACAAAAAGCACCCCTCCAGATGGAGGGCTGCATACCTCATTCGAGAGATTGATACAAAGCAATCTGTCATAGAATCCTGTGCAAAGCGAAATGATTACGTGGCAAAAATTGTTCAGCATTGTGTTGAGGGGGCACTCAGTGATCTGCATGCAGCAGATGCCCGATACCATCTTGACTGTAGACAAAGATTTGCCTCTTCCAGATCACTTCCAGGGGAGGCAGCTAGTAGTAGTCTGGAATCACAGAATGCTGATGAAGATCATCCCCTTCAGTCAGTTGTTCAAATGCTGAAAAGTGACCGGTCACGAATGTGGAATTCTGTAGAACTGTTTGAAGCTTATTCAGAGCTTGATGGAGTCAAGCAGTCTCGCAGGACTCTCGTATGGAAACTCCAGGAGATATTCGGTAATGATTTTCTGGTACTGTCTTCACCTGGCATCGCTAATATAATTGCGTTTCGTAGCTGTGCTTCGCAGACTCTTAGACTTGTGAATAACGAAGAGGATGACACAGAGACTGTTGTAGCAAAAGCCAGTAAACAAATCCTTCAAGATGTGAAAAACATTGATATTGACAAGAAACACTATAACATTAGCATTAATAAGGACCTTATCAAAGAGTCCGTTAGTGAGTTTCTGTTGATTTTGTTAGCAAAGGTTTCTCCAAAACTTGATAATACCCTTCCTGCATTGCTCATTGGTTCAATTGTCACCAGTATTGTTAAGTCCCAGGCAACTAGTTTACAAGTAGGCCTAGCAGGAAAGATGGGCGAGTCCAAGAAGCTTATCAATAGCATGTATTCATATGGCGTCTGTAGTTCATACACTGACTACCAACGCTTCAAGAAATCTGCCGCTCAAGCAGCAGTAGCAGATTTAAAGTTGTCCGGCATATCCATTGCTGATGATGGTCTAGTTCAGGGTATTGTGGATAATTTTGATGTTGACATATCCTCACAGAATGGTAGGCAGTCCACACACTCACTTGCCGTCCTTCTCACACAGTACTCCCAGACCCCACATGAGGGAGAGGACGAAGCCAATCCAAAAATCAAGAGGATCCCAAAAGATTCACCAGAGGTTCCATACGACTTTGACATCCATATATACCAGGGACCCAAACAGCCTCCAATGCCACATCATGGAGCCATTAAGGCTGTCCCCTCCCTGAAGTCACTTGCTCACCAAGCAATTGTAGTTACGAGAGCTTCGGAGGCCGACCTGGGTTTTCTACAAGATATTACAAAGGACAGCTGCCCGGAATTCCATGTAGTAAGGGAAACATATGAAAATCTGTTAACCAAATTGTTACCAAAAAATTTCTTCATCAATATGTTTGTAAAGGTGTGTAATAACATGTGTTAAAATGTTGAAGGTCAACTCCCGTGGGAAACCCAGAAAAAAAGATGTTGAATTCGGGTACCGAAAAATTATTTTCGAGAATTTTTATTTTTTTTAATCGGCCCTTAAGTAACTTGTGAGGGGTCAAATAAGGGTTTTTCATGATTCTGAGTTGATTGTTAACATTTATTTCACCTTTGTGGAAAAATAATTTCTAAATATATCTCATTTTCTACTTTGCAGGACATGGAGTCTAGCAATATGGATGAAGACGTTACTCCACCTGTGCTCAATTGCTTCATCTGTGCACGCTCGGATACACCAGCTGAAAGGCTCATACAGGCAACTCCAAAGGGATACTCAACTTTATTGAAACAAGCAGAAACTGTCGAAAATGTTACTGTTGTGGAACGTATGAAGGAGGCTCAAAAGGAAGGAAAACTGAGGTACCACCAGAAGTGTAAAAATGATCTGTACAACAACTTTGTTGCAACCACCAAGAAGTCAGCTCAAGCATCAAAGGCAGAGAAAGAGTCATCAAAGTTGAAGAGAAGACGCACTACTTGTGAGTTCAGTTCATCAACTGGCTGCAGTTCTAGAAGATCACAGTCAGTTGACCTCCTGTATAAGGATGTATGCATTCTTTGCAACCAACCAGCCCAGCTCTACAAAAATAATCCAGCACAAGCTAGAAAGAAATACAGAGTGCCAGATAATTTGACTGCAGATACACTGAAGGCAAGCTTGCTGAAGACAGCACGGAGTCGCGGGGATGACCGGGGCACTGAAGTCACTGGATGCCTGGAAGGGATCAACGACTTGGTAGCAGAAGAAACACTGTACCATTTGCGATGCAAACTTATGTTTGCGAGAGGTGACAGTTTGTCCAAGACTGATGAGGAAGGAAAAAGGAAGAGAGGACAGAGGAGTATTGATGAGGAGCGAGAGGCAGTTTTTATTGAATTCTGCGAATGGTTAGACTCAGAATTAGAGCATGGGGTAATGAACATGGACCAAGTCCATGAAAAGCTGCAGGAGTTTGATCAGTCACCAGAGAAGAGCCTTTCTTATTCAAAGCATTGGCTAAAGATAAAACTTCTAGAGAAATACGATGACACCTTGTATTTCACAACACAGGAAAGAAGGGCAGATGTACTCTGTCTCAAAGATGGCACCGACAATATTCTGCGAGGGCATCATGCTAATCTTGACCATGGAGATGAGAAGACTCAGATCATAAAGACGGCACTCAAGTTCATATCCAATGATATTGCCTTGATTGATTTAGGTCCAAAGTCATACCCCACCACACACAGTATGACTGACATCGATAGTCAGCTGACACTTGTTCCTGCAAGCCTTCAGATGTTCTTGAGACCGATTGTCAAGACAGACGAAAGAGTTGCCGTTTGGGGGCAGAATTTTATTAAGGCCTGTCGACCTCGGTCTGGAGTATTGCCACACCAAATGGGGCTTGCCATACAACTTGATCATAGATTTGGGTCAAAATGGATGCTCAACAAGTTCCACCGGCTGGGATACACTGAGTCTTACACGGAGACACAAAACTACAAATACTGCTTCCTTAATAGTAGGAGTGGAGATGATGTTCCAGATACTTCTGGCACTCTTGACACCATTGTGGAGGAAACCGATGAACAGATCAATGATGAGGTTGCGGTTGATGCTGCGCTTGAGGATCAATCAGTGATGACAGCCAAAGTGCCAGCCAGTGAAAGTGAATTGTCAAGTAATGATCAGGTGGTCTTTATGGAGGTTGGGGAAACAAACAATGCAGTCACTCAGTTTGTTGGAGACAATATAGATTTAAACATTGTCTCTATTCACGGAAACACTCCCTTTCACTCAATGGGTTGGATCGAAGTCACCTCTCCGGCACCACCTTTGCCAGATCCACAGACAACAGCAGCTTTCCCCTGGGTGAAGTTGAAGGCACTCGACAAAGCTAAGATCCTGAGAGGAACTGAAGTAAAGATTATTCCATTTACGAACAGGAAACAGATAGGAACGAACGCGATCATGTTTCTCCCCCTCGCTGAGCTTTCCTCCTCCCTGGCTCATGATCAGCCACTCCTCACTCCAGGTGACACACTCTGGGCAGCGGGGTGGGTGATCAAAGCCAACGATCCTGAGTTCCCACACTCCAACTGGAATGGCTGGATGAAGAGAATCCATGCTAATGATGCAAAGCAGAGCACACAGATCGAGTTCCTCCCAGTTATTGAAGGAGACCCTAATGACCTCAACACCATCTTCACCACTCTGAAAGAGTGCATACGGCGCGCTGGGGTCACTATAGTGACCTTTGATCTTCCGATTTGGCTGAAGGCTGTGAATATAATAAAGCAGGCAAATCTACCCGTCATTCCAAGGTTGGGTGGTTTTCACCTGCTGAAGTCTTATCTTGGATCAATGGGTAACATCATGGAAGATTCTGGACTACTAGATGTGATCCAGTTGATCTATCCTGGAAGTACGACAGCCAACCACATCATGGATGGAGGATGTTTTGACAAGGCAATCCGTGTTCACCTCCTCATCGATGCAGCCATCTATCAACACATCATGAAACTTGCCTTCACTGAGGAGGAGCGTGGTGACATGAAGACCTTCATGGAGAAGGTGGCTGATGGGAAGATGGGAGCCAGACACTCAGACCCAGTAGTGCCAGTGTTTGAGCAAAGGTTTGAAGAAACCTTCAAACGACTCGCAAAAGGAGGAAGAACACCTGCACTCTGGGTGGAGTACCACCACATGGTAGAAGTGATCAAGGTCTTTATCAGAACCGAGCGACTTGCAGACCACAATGGGCATCTGTCCTGCATTGTTACCAAGATGCTTCACATCTTTGCCGCTGCAGGCCATCATCAGTATGCCAAGGGCGCACGGCTGTACTGTCAACTCATGAAGGAACTAGAAACTTTGCCTGCTTACAAAGACACCTTAGAACGTCTCACTGCCCACGGGAACCACGTTGTCCGTTACTCAAGTCATGAGTGGTCCGGCACATGGTGTGACATTTGCATTGAGCAGACATTAATGAAGGCAGCCAAGTCACAAGGTGGACTGAGCAGAGGAAGAATGAGAAACAGTTTTTCTGGCCACAAATGCTGGGTGCTCACCCTCAGTCACCTGTCTGATGTCAACCGGCGGATGGAGGAGGACGTCAGTAAACATGTTCCAGTCCACAGAGACCTTGCCAAGACACAGATGAAGCGAGATGCAGAGGCAGTTGAACTTGTCCTAAAATGGTTTGAGGAGATCAAGCCATTCGACAACGATAGAGACAAGGAGTTGCTCGTGTCTTTCTCAACAGGATTCACAAGCACTGGAGATGACGCAGTCAATGCTGAGAGAGCAGCTGAAGTTGGGATGGAGATGCAGATCAAGCTGGATGGACAGTCAGTGACGTCGACCATGGATGTCAAGTCAAAGATAAAAGCCCTGTCATCACTAAGAAAATTTTCGTCGACCATGACTGCAGTCATGATGTTGTTGAGTCTGAAGAAGACATAGACAATGACTGTTGAAACTTCTGACATTGTGAATGAGAAATAACTCTTGAGTATTATATATGTATGTGAAATAAAAGCTACTTTGTGTGTAAATGTAAAAGTGAAAATATAAGTGTTAACAATCAACTCAGAATCATGAAAAACCCTTATTTGACCCCTCATAAGTTACTTAAGGGCCGATTTAAAAAAAAAAAATTCTCGAAAATAATTTTTCAGTACCCGAATTCAACAGCTTTTTTTCTGGGTTTCCCACGGGAGTTGAACTTCAACATTTTAACACATGTTATTACACACCTTTACAAACATATTGGTGAAGAAATTTTTTGGTAACAATTTAGTTAACAGATTTGTGAAATATCTCATAAAATGCCCTTACTAATGGGTACAACACGAAACAAAGCAGGGAGCAGGGCCATCTCCCACAGCCCAAAACGAAAGCACTCTACTTACCACTGATCAATATGAAGCCGTCCGATCCTGATACGATGTTGACAGCCATGGTCAGGGTACAAGAGCTTACATTTGAAACCGGCCAAAAGTTCAGCATCTTGACTAGCGACCAACAGCTCTACCGGGTTGCAGTGCAGGTGTTATGGGCACAACCACAAAGATTCAAAGAGATGTACTTGCGGCTTGGGGGTATGCATGCATTGCTGAGTTTTGTTGGGGCTATAGGTTCACTGATGACTGAAAGTGGGCTATCTGATGTCCTTTCAGAAGTGTTTGGAGGAGTTCCAAAGATGTTGAACGGTAAAAAGTTCCCACAGAATGTACGTGCCCTGCGGATGATGGCAGAGGAGGTGGTCCGGAGCCTGATCACGGATCGCCATTTCGAGAAAATGGATGACCTGATGAGAGCCTTGGATCAGATTGCAATCCAGAGCAGGACCGTCAAACTGTGGGTTGAGGTCTTGGTGAAGCCAGTATTGTTGATGATGTCATACATCAGGGCTGAACGCGAGGGTGACTGGCTTCTCCACCTAGCCACATTCCGAAAGATGATGCCTTACTACTTCGCAGCCGGCCATGTACACTATGCCAGATATGGACTCTACTATCTTCGTTCCATGGAGAAGCTTCCCCCTCATGTCCAAAGGCTTTTTCTCCAGGGGCAACATGTGACACGACACATTCGCGGAATATGGAACGGCTTGTGGAGCGACCAATTTATAGAATCAACGTTCATGAGATACGGTCATAGCACGGGGGGAATCATCGGAATAACCCTGAAGTCAAAAGCCTTGAAGATCTGGGCATTGAGCCGCCACATCTGCTGTAAGATTGAGTCAGATATGAGGAAAATGGAAGAGGAGGAGACGAATACCACCACAGTTCAACTGTATCACAAGGAGGAGGCCAAGGCAAGGATAGAAGCAGACGCCAAGGACAGGGCTGGACTTCGAAAAAAACTCGACACATGCCTTCATCCATTGGATCCCAAGGCACATCCAGGGGGGAGTACTGTCAACATTATCAGCGGGAAGCTAGCTCCACCATCTGTCAATCTATCTATAATTCCAGTAATCTCTGTGTGTTTGTTTGTTTGTACGTTTGTTTGTTTGTCTGTGACCGCTGTTTCTCGACAACCACGGGTCCGATATACTTTAAACTTGCCAGGTATATTGCTGGGGACCCGAGGATGTGCCTTTTCAAGGTTTCATATTAATCGGACAATTACTTACCGAGCTATGTCCAAAAAACGATTCAACCAATCAGAGAGCAGCGAGCTATCGCGTGTGCCGAACGTGGCGAACACACTCTGCCTCGGATGGCACATTTGAGAGCGTATTCATTTATTTCCCGTCGGCAAACTATGTTGCCGTTAAACTATGTTTTAAAACTAATTATAAAACTAATTAAAACTAATTTGCGATTCATCGTAACTGCGATTTGCGACCTTCCGGACAGTGAGGACTGCACTTCCGGCATCCAATCACAGAACGCGTTATTGCGTAGGCGTGGCCGATGTGAGAGCGAGCAGCGAGCCGAGCCCAGCGCGTGCGCCATTACGGTACGTAATTCGATTTCTTCCGGAGAAAATAATAATTTCTCGATTTCTTATGCGCATTATTTCTCCCAATTCAGTCAGAGCGAAGGGCGGAAGCGAAGAGCGTTGTTTTTTTTGTTTACGGGCGTACGGGCGGGGTAGAGCGTACGGGTAGCGTTTTTTTTTTTTTTGGCACATTTGAGAGCGTATTCATTTATTTCACGTTGGCAAACTATGTTGCCGCTATGTTGGCGTTAAACTATGTTTTAAAACTAATTAAAACTAATTTGCGATTCTTTCGCTTTCCTGCGCATTTGTGCACGCTATGGCGATTTCTTTACCAAACTCCGCTAGCCGTTAGCTTTGGACCAAACCATTTCATGTAAATAGAGGGGGGGGGGGGATTGTCACCGTACTCGCAAGCCGTTAGCTTTGGACCAAACCATTGCATGTAAATAGAGGGGGGGGGATATACTTTTAGATATATATATAGTACGGGCATGCCCTAGTATAGACAATGCCGTGAACATTGGAGAGGCAATGTTAGAAGATTTTGAGAAGACCTGGCCTGAGGGATTTTACAATACCATCCCCAAGAAAGTGGTGACTATGGCAGCAACAAGCAAATCTGTCCAAGTTGGTGACTCCAAAGTCTATGATCTGAATGCCATCTACTCAAGGGTCATCGCATTGTTATCTAGTGACCGCGATATTGACGTGAAGGATGTCCTTTCCTATGAGCTTTCACCTGTCCCAACCGCAATGTTCACGAAGGATGGAATGCGGATTTGTAAAGCCAGGTCCACACTCAAGAGGTTGCTCCAGGTTGAAGTCTCCAGGAGGAATGCCGGTGATGCAAACGTCACTGTCATAGATGGATCAGCCCTTCTTTGGACCATCCATTGGCCAGCAGATGGCACAGTAGCCGATTTCATTGCGAATGTCAAGAAGCGGATAACTTCATACCTGACAGACAGTGACGTTTACCTCATCTTTGACAGGTACCATGAGTACAGTATAAAGTCCGTCACGAGGAATGGCAGGGAGACGGGGGTTAGCAGGAAACATCATCTGCTACAGACAATGAAGCTTCCAGCCCAGAAGGTTGTCTTGTCATCTGTTGAAAACAAGAAACAGCTTATCCGAATATTATGTGATGAACTGACTCAGGACAGGCTTTTCCATCTACGGAGCATGGAGAAACACAAGTTGGTTGTGACAGGGGGGGACCCTTGTCCCATCGAAATCAAGAAAGAAGAAAGAAGGAGCCGGTACGATCTAGAGACTCATCATGAAGAAGCCGATATCATCATTGTCCAACAAGTCTTGGAGTGTGCTGGAGAAGCCCATCAAGTCTCTGTGGTTTGTGATGACACGGATGTGTTCGTATTGCTACTTCATCATTACCAATTGGCAAGACTGGAAGTGCCACTGGCCATGGAATCCCCAAGCAAGGAAAGGGCAATAGTGGACATCAAGTCAACACTGGCTAAGCATCAAGAAATTGTAAAGAACCTTTTACCTGCCCATGCCATATCAGGATGTGACACTGTAGCATGTTACTTTGGCATTGGAAAAGGCTCTGTAATCAAAGCCCTGAAAACTGGATATGAATTATCGGCCATAGGCAATGTGGACGCACCGCTCCAACAAGTCATTAATCAAGCCACTGGCTTCATCTCAGCCTGTTACGGCATAGAGGACAGCAAGGACATGTCACACACAAGGCTGCTTGTATGGGGGGAAAAGAATGGAAAAGGTCATACGTCTGCACCAAACCTGGCTGCTCTTCCGCCAACGAGAGAAGCATTTATTGAAAATGTGAAGAGAGCCCACTTTCAGGCAATTTTGTGGCGAACCCTCAATGTAAATCCTCCGCCAGTTCTGAACCCAGAAGAATTTGGATGGAAGAAAGACACAATCAACAGGTCACTGAGCCCAACCAATCTTCCAGAAAATGCCAAACTTGCCCCAGACTATATTTTGGAAATGTTCAGATGCGGCTGCAAAAGTGAACCCCTTTGTAACCCCAAGAGATGCAGTTGTCAGGTTAAAGGCTTAGCTTGCACAATGTTTTGTGCATGTTTCAGGATAGGATGCTCGAGACCTAAGTAGCCTGAACTAGGCCATTATCAAAATGCCAGGGTTTCTAATTCTACCATGTATTGTAGGACATGAAACAGCACAATACAATCTGTCAGTAGGTTTCAGAACTTGTCCTTGCTCGTTTCAAATTTTGGACAGGGACACGTTTTGGGCCACCCTGTAGTACATAAACGTGATTTGATACATGTTTATTGTGGGTTGGTAGATTAAGGTTAAGAAGGGTTCAAAATTCCTCATCGTCACTGACATTATTCTGTACATTTCTCTCTTCATTTACTCTGGTCTACAAAATGTCGATTTCTAAAGCGTGTAATCAGAATTGTGGAAATTCACTGATTTGAAACAGCTAGAAAAGGGTTAATTGTTTCAAATTTGAATCATATTTGATTGTACATTAAGTGCTGTGTGAATAAATATCAGAGACAGCAAATTTGATGCATTTGATGTGAGTATTCACCATGAAATTATGGGAAGTTCCCGTTTTTTCATGATTTGGGCGCATAGGGCATGAAGGGGTTAATATCTTGAGTTGCCCAAGGGATCTCACCGGGCACCCTCCTGAATCTTATTGAGCTACCCCCAGGCTACAAGAAACAGCAGAGAAAAAAACTTTATCCGACAAAACCAGGTTCGACCCCACAGCTCCGGGACTATGTTAAATTGTAGTGATTCTGATTATTTCAGAATAAAATCAGCTGTTCCTGGAGGTTTCCTCTGCTGGATAGTGCATTTCACAGCAAAGACTCAACCATGAGCACCAATGACCTTTCAAAATACCTCCAGGATAAAGTTGTGGAAAGGCACAGATCATGGAATGGGTATAAAAATATTTCAAGGGCCTTGAATTTCACTTGGAGCACAGTCAAGACAATCATTAAGAAGTGGAAGGCATATGGTACCACCAAGACCCTGCCTAGATCAGGCCATCCAAAATTAAAACTGGATGACCAAGCAAGGAGGAGACTGATCAAAGAGGCCAAAGGCAACTTTGAAAGAGCCACAGGCCTTTATGGCAAAGACTGGTCACTGTGTGCATGTGACAACAATATCCAAAGCACTCCATAAGTCTGGCCTGTGCGGTAGGGTGGCAAGAAGAAGGCATTACTCAAAAATGCCCACCTTGGGTCCCATTTGAGATATGCAAAAAACCACTCCGGTGATTCTGAAGCCATGCGGCAAAAAGTTTTGTGGTCTGGCGAAACCAAGATGGAACTTTTTGGTCTAAATGCAAAACGTTACGTTTGGCGCAAGCCCAACACAGCACATCAACCAAAGAACACCATACCTACTGTGAAGCATGGTGGTGGCAGCATCATGTTATGGGGATGTTTCTCATCAGCAGGGACTGGGGCACTGATCAGGATAGAAAGGAAAATGAATAGAGCAAAATACTGAAAAATCCTAGCGGAAAACCTGCTGCCCTCTGCAAGAAAGCTGAAATTGCAACGGAAGTTCACCTTTCAGTCTAACAACGACCTGAAGCACACAACCAAAGCTACACTGGAGTAGTTAAGGAACAAAAAGATAAATGTCCTTGAGTGGCCCCGTCAGAGCCCCGACCTAAACCCAATCGAAAACTTGTGGCATAACTTGAAGATTACTGTCCATCAACGCTCCCCACACAACTTGACTGAGCTTGAACAGTTTTGTACAGAAGAATGGGAAAATGTTGCACAATCAAGATATGCAAAGTTGGCAGAGACCTATCCCAACAGACTCACAACTATAATTGCTGTAAAATGTGCTTCCACCAAGTATTAACTCATGGGAGTGGACACTTATCCAACCAAGATATTGTCGCGTGATTGCCCCTTGGTTAAGACCAGGAATCACGGATGGCCAAAACGCTTTAATGGAGGAGTTTATCCCAATTGATGGCGGACCAATACATGAGCCGGGATGAACTATGCCGACTTGCCTTCACGGCCGTAGGCGTCTTCAACCTGAAATCAATTCATAAATCAACCAAAAACAGATGTAAAATGTACAAGAAAGAAATATTCATTACGGAACCCGAGAACAATGGAACGCGACGATAAAAACTAAATCCTAAATTGGGACGTCCCCGCACAGATTTCAAATACAAGACAAATGGGAGAATATGAAAATAAACGTTTCGTTGTGTTTGTGAATGCGAGCTTATCTCAGTCTGGCAGTGTCAGGGATCGTTTGGCTCGAGCGCGTCGTCCGACGTAGCTCCGGTCGGCGGGAAGTAGGCCTCGTTCCACCCCCGTTCGTGCTCCACCAGGCCCACGTACGCTGCTGCACGGCAAGCCTCGCCCATATGCTCATCGTTCGCACACAAACGCAAGGAAGAGAAACGACGGCGTTCCTGCTCTCCACCGTCTTTCGAACTGCTCGTTCCTCCACCAAAGTCCAAAGCAAGAGAAAGCCCAGTGCAAAGGGACAGTTAGGAGCAAGAGGCCAAAGGAAGAGCTGAAAATGCCGGCGAGTGAGCGGTTTTACTCGCGGTCTTCTGAACTCACCGGCGCTTCTCCTCCAATCACCGCGTCGCTTGTTGCATCCTCCTTTGCGCCCTCCATACCGACTGGCCGAATGTTCGCGCCTTCCGCATTGATTGGCCGAGGTGTCATCGGTCGGTGGCCAATCAGTGTGCCGCTCCTTCACTTTCCTTACCCCCAATCACAGGGAAGCTTTTTGTCCCTTCCCCGACCAATCACACCTTCTCCTGGACATGGCTATTGCTTGCCTTGCTCGATATGTGTTGCCATGGTGTACCACTGCGTGGCCGCTTCCTGCCCGTTTCTTCCCGGTTTGTTTTATCGTCAGTCATTGTAAGGGGGGGATTTGATCAATGTGGTGCACTAAGGGCCTATCTAAGTGTCTACAAGAGTGCGTTGCCATGAGGGACACAGGTATGTTCACAGAGGGGACGACACACAATGGAGCTAGCATATTCCCTAATTCTAGTTACCAAGCCCCACCCCCTTGCGGCGGGGACACAGATACGTAGCTTACTCCGACATACGGGCTACAGGTCCTCTACTTATTTACATCGAGGTGGTTCTAGCTACCCACGACAGACAAAGCATGACACCTACACAGATCTACCTAGATCTACCATTCCAGTCTTAACACTTACTGTCTCACACTTAATTAGCCTATGAAATAAAGCAGGAGGGCTGTGGGAAGTGAGCCGAAGCTACCTACCTATGCTCCTTAACATGCTAAGCCCCTTAACAATCATGCAGTCAAATATTTACAATCATTAGAACTGGTCGTTCCTGCGGAGGGAGAAAGCAAACAACACTCAAAAAACCTACTTAACCATAAACCTTACCTTACTCAAAACTTCAAAATTCAAAAACCCTATTAACATTTATACAAACCCCAGTCTACAGACCGCGTCCCCCGGTGGATGCCACAAGACGCAACCTTGCCCGCGGGGCCATCCCAATGCACCTCTAAATTTCCGCGGCCCTGTCCTGGTGTTACAGGTGAGTGACATGGCTCGGTGGATTTCGCCCACATTCATGCAACACAAACCCTTAACCACTCATACACATTCCAAAAATCATTACAACACTAAATCAATAAAGCACATATTTCACCCCCCTGCACGGCCATGGCATTGATGTCATATACAGTCACATGAAAAAGCAAGTACAGCCCTTGTAAAGTTTTGACTTTTTCAACATATTTCAACATACAGCTATTTGATCTTCATTTCAACAATATTGACAGATAAAGGTGATATGATATAACAAATATCATGAAACATTCACATTTTGTAGTCCATTGTATAATTTAAATAAACATAAATGAAAATTTCGCATGTGGAAAAAGTAAGTACACCCCTACATTTATCACTACTTCAAATACCTAAAATTAGAATCAGGTGCACCAGCTCAGGTGCAAATGATTAGAGAGGATCTTGGAGGAACCTGTCTTATTTAAACCTCAGACATTTAGTTTGGTTTGCTCTTTGTTGTTGAAGTGTGCGGCGTCACCATGCCTAGATCAAAATAGCTCTCTGAGGCCTTCAGAAAGAAGGTTATAGATGCCTACGAGTCTGGGAAGGGATTTAAAAAGATCTCCAAACAATTTGAAATCAATCATTCGACTGTCGGGAAGATCATCTACAAGTGGAGAAGATTCCAAACAACTGCCAACTTGTTCAGGCCAGGCCACCCCAGCTAGTTCAGCCCGAGAGCAGACCGCAAGATGCTGAAAGAAGTCTCTAAGAACCCCAGAATGTCATCACGGGACCTACAGGCAGCTCTTGCCACTGTTGATGTCAAAGTGCACGAGTCTACCATTAGAAAGAGGCTGCACAAATTTGATCTACATGGGAGGTGTGTCAGGAGGAAACCTTTGCTGTCCAGAAAGAACATCAGGGTAAGACTAAAGTTTGCCAATGAACACCTAGGCAAAGACCAGCACTTCTGGAACAATGTGCTCTGGACAGACAAGTCAAAGGTAGAGCTATTTGGCCACAGTACCAAAAGACATGTTTGGCGAAAACCAAAGACAGCATTTGACCACAAGAACCTGATACCAACTGTAAAGCATGGTGGTGGAAATATTATGGTTTGGGGCAGCTCACCATCATATAATCCACTATGACTTCTTCATTGTACCAGAGAGTGCTTGAGGATAATGTGAGGCCATCTGTCGGAAAGTTGAAGCTCAACCGAAGGTGGACCTTGCAACATGACAATGACCCTAAACATACCAGTAAATCCACCAAGGAATGGCTGAAAAGAAAGAAATGGAGGGTTCTGGAATGGCCAAGTCAAAGCCCGGATCTAAATTCCATCGAGATGTTGTGGGGGGATTTGAAACGAGCTGTGCATGCAAGAAACCCCTCAAACATCGCACAGCTGAAAGAATTCTGCATGGAGGAGTGGGCAAAAATTTCTCCCAGTCGATGTCAGAGACTGGTAGACAGTTAGAAGAAACGCCTACTTGAGGTTGTTTCTGCCAAAGGGGGCAATACCACCTATTAGAGCCAAGGGTGTACTTACAGTCACGTGAAAAAGTAAGTACACTCCATGTAAAGTTTTGACTTTTTCAACATATTTCAACATACAGCTATTTGATCTTCATTTCAACAATATTGATAGATAAAGGTGATATAATATAACAAATATCATGAAACATTTACATTTTGTAGTCCATTGTATAATTTAAATAAACATCAATGCAAATTTCGCATGTGGAAAAAGTAAGTAGGCACATGACAGCATGTCTGCAGTTTGCAAAAAGGCATATGAAAGACTCGGAGAGCATGAGGCAAAATATTGTCGCGCAACTCCAATTAACATCAGAGTTGCGGAGGCCAATTATGAGGCTTTAAACTCCCGAGGCGAAAACTCAATAGCGGATTCCAAGTCAAGCACTTAAACGCGCGGAATGGCAGGACACAGCGAGAGCCTGCAGCCTCAGCTATTAAAACCAAACAGGAAACTGCGTTCAGGTATATGTACAAAAATAATGTTAGGATTTATTAATGAAAAGCAAAGACAGTGAAAAAGCACGCGCCGGTAATAAAATAAGGTAGCTAAATCGGGATCCCGCACTCCAGACCTCAAACACGAGACGAGGGAGATGAATACGAAAATAACACATCTTTTATGTAAAGTGTATTCGTGGATACGGCCTTATCTCGTCCCTGTCGTCTTCTTCCCGGCCTGGACGAATCCTCCGTCTGCCTCGCACGCCCCGCTAGGCCCGAGCCAACGCACTGCTCTGCCAATCAGAGCCTCCCACGACTCGCCGGCTCGTCCAGGGGCACGCCCACTGCAACTCTCCCCACTCCTCGACCCCGTGGTCCTTGTGTTATAGCACGTGCTATGCGAGGTGGGTAGGCCTTTCGGAGGTGTAAATGGTGGCGGCCCATTGTGGCGGTGTTCCAGCCTGATTTCTTCCTCAGTCATGTCAGGGGGGAAGGGCGTCATTTAGTGTTGTACTAAAGGTCCTAACTAATGTTTATGTGGTTTGCAGTGCCATAATGGACAAAGGTTTGATTACTAGGTGAGACTCACAGGGCCGTTATCTTTAATCCCTAACTACTTAACACTCGAATCTCCTGGTAGATCCACAATTATACACCTTAACCGACAAAACGCCTAAACATGGACTTATTACAGGAAGTGTTCCTTATCGCGACATCTCGAAGCATGTTACCTACTCAGATCGACCTGGCTCTAAATATTGCTTTACCCCCAGACATAACAATATTCTGTGGTCTGATGAGACGAAAATTTAACACTTTGGCCTGAATGCAAAGCGCTGCGTCTGGTGGAAACCGAGCACAGCTTATCACCCATCTAACACCATCCCTACATTGATTGAAGGCTTACAATGTCTGCTATCAGTACAAGTAAGAGAAAACGTAAGGTGGCCTCCTGTGATTATGTCACATTCCATATGGTGAAATGCTATATAACCCGCACACAAGTATACCCCGCAGTTGGAATTTTTGAACGAATTTACCAACAAGGCCCATGGGTTATTTCCATGAAAATACAGTGCTGTTAAAAGCAAACTTCATGGATGCACATTCTTTCCCATATTGCATAAATTTGAGTCCAAGGCAAAAGGCGCAGGAATCCTTCCCATGCTGCAATAACAATTTGATTTGTTTGGATCATCCAAACCAATTGCCTCCTCTTCCGGGCGCAAACATCAACCATGTGTGCCGAGTCTCCGGGGTTTGAGACAAACCCTTTCCCAAAGAAACAAAAACAAAGCTTTAAAACAGCTCACAGTCACCAGTTCCGGAACAGCTGCAGTATAGCACAATGACCACAAGACAAAATCATTAAACAAGAAAACTGGTGGCAATTCACAAAATGCTCTACGTTGCAAGCCGTTGCATCCCAACACTAAACTTTCCAAGTCATGAAATAAGTGATAACTTCGTGGAGTTGTTGTTGTGTTGCTTCAGTCAATTCTGGTTGAACAGACCAGTGGCACGGAGATAGTCAATCGATCTCACAGGGGCAACCAAGAGATTCCTCACATCCAAGATGTTGTGCTTTTACCTACACTAGGGCATGCCCGTACTATATATATATCTAAAATTATATCCCCCCCCCTATTTACATGAAATGGTTTGGTCCATGAAATGTTTTGGTCCATTCGCAACGCCAAAGCGAACGGCGGACGCTTTACATGAAATGGTTTGGTCCATGAAATGTTTTGGTCCATTCGCAACGCCAAAGCGAACGGCGAACGGCTTGCGAGTACAGTGACAATCCCCCCCCCCCCCCCCCCCCTCTATTTACATGAAATGGTTTTAATTAGTTTTAAAACATAGTTTAACGCCAACATAGCGGCAACATAGTTTGCCAACGTGAAATAAATGAATACGCTCTCAAATGTGCCGTCCGAGGCAGAGTGTGTTCGCCACGTTCGGCACACGCGATAGCTCGCTGCTCTCTGATTGGTTGAATCGTTTTTTGGACATAGCTCGGTAAGTAATTGTCCGATTAATATGAAACCTTGAAAAGGCACATCCTCGGGTCCCCAGCAATATACCTGGCAAGTTTCAAGTATATCGGACCGGTAGTTGTCGAGAAACAGCGGTCGCATACACACACACACACACACAGACAGAGATTAGTGGAATTATAGATAGATGAAGCCAGGTCTTCCATGATAAGTTTTATTGTGTGTGGAGTGGCCCGGCAGTGGTTGCAGGTGTTGTCAGTAGGGTGGTCGGGTCTTTTTTGTCGTGTAAAAGTTGGGGGTGATGTCCACAGTGAAAGGTGAACACGCTTTCTTGAGCGTTCTTGAGAACTTTTCTAGATCATTACTTGTAGTCAGGTTCACTATGTTAACAAATAGAATTTCGTTCAAAAATTTTGGAGATAAGCAAAACTATACATTTTTGGGAATATTCAGAGCATGAGGAATCCAAAAATTAATGTTGGCATTTGCGTAGACACCTTTGCGAAAATGTCACTCAGGACAGTGATGAAGATAGTCAGGTTCACTATGTTAACACCGACCCTGCACCGATCACACCAACCCTGCACAGCTGCACCGATCGGACTCGGTGACCTCGGACAAAGACCTTTTATAAGGACATGGGTTGAATCCCTGCTTGAGAGAATTCTAACCCATTTCAACTGAAGGAAACACGTATCGGGAGTACATACGACGTAGCGATTGTGAACACCATTAGTTTAATCTCTACATGGGAGAATTCCACATAGCTATTTGGGCGGTGAATACGCTAACAGATCACTGTCTCCATCGATCTTGCCAAGGTCGTAACAGCTATCGGCTCAAAATCCTTTTAATTGTTGATTTGGAAGTTTTTACAATGAAGGAAACACGTATCGGGAGTACATACGACATAGCGATTGTGAATACGATTAGTTTAATCTCTACATGGGAGAATTCCACATAGCTATTTGGGCGGTGAATACGCTAACAGATCGCTGTCTCCATCTATCTTGCCAAGGCCGTAACACCTATCGGCTCAAAATCCTTTTAACTGTTGATTTGGAAGTTTTTACAATGAAGGAAACATGTATCGCGAGTTCATACGACATCGGGAGGACTAACTGCACGCGTCTTCAGTATCAAGCTTAAATCTGTCATGGGGGATCTGAAGAGCGGAATGCTTGGAGAAGTGGTGGGCTACTTCGGCATGAAGGAGGATCAGAAACGTGGACTCCCACACTGCCACATCCTGCTGATACTTGCTCCCGCATGACGTTATTTTCCCGGGTGCCGCACAAACGGCTGCATCGATCGAGATTTAACGGATGTTTATATAAATCGTTTAAAAGAAAAAAAGCCCTCAATTTCTGATATTTAGCCTTTTCATTTGGGCCTCCCAATTGAAGCCCCGCCCATAGGGCGGGTACCGTTGTTAGTGTTAACAAATATAATTTCGTTCAACATTTTGGGAGATTAGCAAACCTGTACATTTTTGGAATCACCAGAGCATGGAGATTCCGAAAATCAATGTTGGCATTTGCACAGACACAGATTTTGGATTTTCAAAATGGTCGCCATAAAATACATATTTTGCGCTATATCGGCTTCTAGTCAACCTAGGAACTTAATTAAATATGCTAATCCTATGTTTTCTGGGTCAAGGAATGCAATAAAGGCCTCAAAATAGTGCTCAGGATTATAGAAAAGCAACAAACAAAGGTAATTGAAAACCATTATCTTTATATTTGTGATAGAACTGTATTACATAATACATGATATTGCAAGTCCTTTGAAGTTATAGGTATGGGTTTATAAACATGACGTTATTTTGAACTACAAGTCCTACACACAGGATCTACTAGGTCTATACCGTTCAGGAATATGCTTTTACAGATCTTCATCACTGTCCTGAGTGTCATTTTGGCAAAGGTGTCTACGCAAATGTAAACATTAATTTTTGGATTCCTCATGCTCTGAATATTCCAAAAATGTATAGTTTTGCTAATCTCCCAAAATGTTGAACGAAAAAAACATAGTGAACCTGACTATTGGTTCCTCCTCAGAACACAAGGGTAGTACAGCATGCACACGAGATTTTTTGAATGTCCCTTATTTTGTATTGTTTGACATTTTTTACAAGCTATGGAATATCCCTTCTTTTCTATAGTTTGCCACATGGTGCATACTATATTAAGGGGCCTTTTATATGCCCCTGGCATTTTTCCCAATAATTATTTAGCAAAAGGCCTTTCTTATAGTAACTTGTGCGCAGCACCTGCTCTGCCTTTATATCATGGGTTGAGATGTTGGTCAAGTGGCTGCCTTGCAGTATTATTTGTTTCCTTTGAAAAAATTTAAATTATTGTTGGAATTATTGAATACATAACACAAAAGTTGTCATTACAATGTTTTCTTTGTATGTTTGCTCAGGCATCCGACAGAATGTCATGAAAAAGATGACCCCTTGCGGAAAATGCTGTTTGAAGTTTACTACAGAATCTGCACTTCAGCTGCACATGAAAAAGCACCATGTGGTTACTGTTGATACGATGTACAAATGTTTTAAGTGCCCATACAGTACCCATTGCAAAAACCTTTTGAGTGTACACTTCCAGACGCACATGGTCAAAAATAAGCAAAACACATTCATACAGAATGAATTTCCTCAAAAGGTCCATCAACCCTCAATCTGTCAAAATGATGTTGAAACAGGCAGTAGTAATTGTGGAAATTGTGAAATATATTTCATTTCTCCATCAGACCGTCAGACCCACATGAAAATCCACAGTCGCAACCACACTTCAGAATGCAGTATTTGTGGAAAATCTTTCATGGCAATGACCCCTTCAAAAGTTAAAGCTCATGTGCAAACTCACAATCCTGAGCGTCCATACAAATGTACAGTATGTGGAAAATGTTTCCTTAACTCATCAAGACTTAAAGATCACACACAAATTCACAGTGCTGAGCGTGCATACAAATGTACAGTTTGTGGAAAATCTTTCATGAAGCCAGCAAGGCTTAAAGCTCACATACAAACTCACAGTGGTGAGCGTCCATACAAATGCACATCTTGTGGAAAATCTTTCAATGCCTCATCAAACCTGAAAGAGCACATGCGTATTCACAGTAATGAGCGTCCACACATGTGCACAACCTGTGGAAAATCTTTCACTAGGTCATCAAATTTGAAAGAGCACATGAGAATTCATAGTACCGAGCGTATTCTTAGTACTGAGCGGCCACACATATGCACAACCTGTGGAAAATCTTTCAAAAGGTCGTCACATCTTAAAACTCACATCAGAGGTCACATTGGTGATCGTCCATACAAATGTGAAATTTGTGGGAAATCTTACGTGAAGTCATCAGACCTGAAAACTCACATGAGAAGTCACACTGGTGAGCGTCCATACCAATGCACAATTTGTGTAAAATCTTACATGAAGTCATCAGACCTGAAAATTCACATGAGAGATCACACTGGTGATCGTCCATACAAATGTGAACTTTGTGGGAAATCTTTCAAAATCTCATCGACTCTGAAATCACACATGCGAATTCACAGCATTGAACGTCCATTCAAATGCACAACATGTGAAAAATCTTTCAAGCATTCATCACACCTGAAAATGCATATACGAATTCACATTGGTGAGTTTCCATACAAATGTCAAACTTGTGGGAAATCTTTCATTGCATCCTCAGACCTCAAAAGGCATGTGAAGATCCATGGCACTTTGTACCCACACAAATGTGGAAATTGTGAGAAATCTTTCGATCAACTATTAGATCTTCATCAGCACATGAAAATCCACAGTTGTGAGCTCCCAAACAAATGCACAATTTGTGAAAAATCTTTCAAAATTCCATTGTACCTTAAAATTCACATGAGAAGTCACAATGGTGAGCGCCCATACAAATGTAAAATATGTGGAAAATCTTCCAGTGCCTCATCAAACCAAAAAGCACATATGAAGATCCACCGATGTGGGCACCAATAAATATGCACAACTTGAGGAAAATCATTTATTTGGTTATTACGCATTTAAAAGATACAGGAGTATTCAGAGATATGGAAATAAAAAGGGAAAAAAATCATGATTGGAAAAATTAATTGAAGAAAATGCAGGAACTGAAGAAATTTGACATCATTCCAATGATGTATAATATTTGCAGCAAATGGAGCAATAAAGAACCTTGCAAAAATTTTAAGGGGAAATGTTACAATAAAGGGTTACAATTTTGGACTGTTCATCTTTCAATGATAGTCCTGGTGTAAACTCAGTCGTATGTAATAATACCCTTGTTCGTGTGTGTCTGTAACAATCCTTCCCACCGATTGGTTGGACAGCTGCCCTGACTCCACCCACAATTGTAACTTCGATGTGCACATAAGATGCTTCACGAAGAATATAATTAATTTACGATAATTTATTAACACAATAAGGCTACTCATAATCATATATTAAACAAGAAGGAACAGACATAAAATGTCATAGTCCCCACCGTGGTTTTAGTAATTTTGCTGTACGGCGTTAGAGGCTGTCAGTCAGCCATCTTGAATCTGTTCTCGAAAAGAAACGATGTGCGTATGTAGCCATCATTCATTATCTGTGTGCTAAGTTTGAACAAGATCAGTAAATGCGTTTCAGAGAAAAGGTTGAGGACGTGTTCAATATCATGTTTTTTATAACTAAAATGACCGACAGTCTACCAGTCGGCCATCTTTGATCAGATCGCAAAATAAAGTGAGGTGCACGTGTATGTCATAATGTACTGTGCTTGTGCCAAGTTTGAACAAAATTGGACCATGCATGTCCAATAAATTGTTGGAGACACATTTAAGTAAGAAAATGGCCGCCATTCGGCCATACTGGATCTGATCTTGGGGAAAAAATGACGTGCATATGTAAGCCATCATTCATTATCTGTGTGCCAAGTTTGAACAACATCAGCAAATGCATGTCCAATAAATGGTTGAAGACGTGTTCAACATTTTTTACAATTAAAATGGCCGCTGGTCGGCCATCTTTGATCGGATCGCGAAACAAAATGATGTGCACACATATACTGTCATGTACTGTCTTTGTACCAAGTGTAATGTCTTTGTTATAAAGATGCAGACACGCAGATAGGATCAAGCACCATCTTTATTCCAGGCAACGGCAACACAGGCCTCTCTCAGCCCCACCCACAGCAGCCTCGCTCGGCCGTAAAAGACACTACACCCCCCCCCTTAAGTCACATCGTCTTTCAAATATGCTGGTCGCACAATGCGTCTCGAAGAAACACGCGGGCAGTAAGCTATGGACACGACCGACGATGGTGAGGCATTGGACACAGATGACGGCTCCCCACCAGACACCAAACTAGGCTCAACCGAAACCAGAGGAACATCCACACTACTCTCACTGCCATGAACATCCGGCTCCACGGATGGATGGGCAGCTGGCCGAACCATGGTCACGGGCACCTCAATGGATGAGGACACATTGCACGGGATAACGGAATTGGTTGTGTGTGAATGACCGGACCCACGAGCCAACAATTGATTGACATGACGTTTCCAGATAAGCCCGGCCGAAGTACGAACAAGGTAGTTAGCCGGACCGAAAACTCGGACCACAACAGCCGGCACCCATTTCTGTCAGTGTACATAGTCTCGTGCCAAAACTGGCTGGCCCACCTTGAATAACTGGTCTGGTCCACCATAACTGACTGAATATTGGTCGCCGTAACAACTTCAGGTGCACCAAGGTGAAGCAAATCCAGGCGCGACCTTAAGGGTCGGCCATACATGCGGAATGCATGAATTTCCTGCGTAGTAGAATGCACTGAATTATGATAGTCATGCAAAAACACATCAATCCTACTATGCACATATCAAACTGCTCGGCCTCTATGCAAGGCATGTTTCAACACTTTGACAAATGACTCAGCCTGGCCATTTGTAGCTGGGTGGTAAGGCGCCGACCTCAGGTGTTTGATACCATTAGCACGCATGAACACAGCAAACACCTCAGATACAAACTGCGAACCATTATCCGAAACTAAAATCTCCAGAACCCCCTTGTTCACAAAAATACTTCGCAGATGCTCCATCGTGTTCTCTGCCGAGGTGGACTGACTCCATTATAGCTACTTCTGGCCACTTTGAGTAAGCGTCGATCACCACCAGAAACATGCGGCCCATGACTGGCCCTGCAAACTCTACATAAACGCGCTGCCACGTTCTATCAGCAGGCGGCCATAACGACACACATGAGGGATTATCAGCATCAGTTTGACATGCATCACATGTTTTTACCATTCGCTCAATGTCCGCATCAAGCCCGGGCCACCACAACAAACTCCGGGCTAAAGTCTTTGTTTTGACCATTCCCAAATGACCTTCATGCAACTCATTGAGACAACGCTGATGTAAAACAGCAGGAATGACCACCCTCCTGCCCCACATTACACAACCTTGAGCTAAAGACACTTAAGACGCCCATGATACATATGGAGCATATTCTGACGTCGAGGGTAGCTCGCGCCAAGAACCTGACTAAACAATGTGTGCAAGATGTGACAGCACAGGATCACGACGAATGGCAGCGGCCACTTCCGCAGCGATTACCGGACCAGATTCAATTTGTTTCAACAGCAGGTTCGGCACCGGCCTTTGTAGACGGCAATCGAGACAGGCCATCACAGTTAGCGTGCCGTTCGGAAGCACAAAATTTGATTTCATAGTCGTATGCTCTGAGGACAAGACACCATCTCTGTAGTCGAGCTGCGGTAGTGACTGGAATGCCTTTCTGAGGATCAGTTTGTAGGAGAAAATGCCGACCTATGAAGTACTGACAAAATTTCAACACGCCCCATACCAAACTCAGCGCTTCAATCTGAGCAAAGTTCTGCTCTGTGGTTGTCAGGGCAAGTGATGCAAAACACACCGGATGCTCAGCACCGTCACTCATCACCTGAGACAAGACGGCACCGATGCGTAGGAAGAGCTGTCATACGCCAGAATGAGAGGACATGAAGGTTCGTAATGTGCGAGTACCGTGTCTGCAGTAAGGGGAGCTTTGACCCGTTTGAATGCTGCTTGTTTCGTCGAACTACCTCCAACGAACATCTCGACGCAGCATGCGAGTTGGTGGAGCAAGCTCAATGCTTAGGTTGCTGACATACCTCTGGTACTACTGAGCAAGCCCAATGAAGGAATGAAGCTGAACATCGTCCTTTGGGCTATGCATGTCGGCTATAGTGTCGACTTTCTGAGGGGCTTTTGACCGCCCCTCTGGGGTGATAGGTTCATCAATGCTGAAAGAATAAGCATTTGTCCTTGTTCAAGTGAAGGCCATGAACAGCTAACTTAGACATCACCTTGTCAATGTTCTCAAGATGTTGTTCGGCCGTGGCACCCGGAATGAGGATGTCCTGCACCAAATCATCCAAGTAGCACTGTGCAGGTAAGTCGATACAAAGATGATCCATCGCCTTCTGCCACATTGCCGGAGCTGAAGCGATCCCGAAACAAAGACGGGTATACTGGTACATACCCTGACATGTATTGAGGATAAGGAGGTGATGATCCTCCGGCGCAATCTTGAGATGAAAGTACGCATCACGCATGTCCAACTTTGTGAAGTACCGACTCCCCGCCAACTTTGAATATATCTCGTCCATGGATGGCAGTGGATACTGCTCTACGCAGAGGTTGGGGTTAACAGTCACTTAAAAATCACCACACAGGCGAATACCTCCATTCCACTTCAGCACTGTGACCACAGGCATCACCCATTCAGAGTGTTCAACCAGTTCAATGACTCCAATCTTTTCCAATCGACCGAGCTCCGCTTTGACCCGATAGCGAAGGGCATATGGCACCGGTCGATGCTTACAGAATCGCAGACTGACACCCTCCTTCAGGTGCAGGTGACCTTGAGCACCTTTGAGCTTCCCAAGTTCAGGCCTGAATAGAACTTGGTGTTTTTCCAAGATCCCCTCCAAGCGTGAATGAGATGGAAATGACCTATGCACACTGTAAATGTTTATACAATCCAGACAAATGGGTGTGCAACCAATCACGACCAAGTAGAGATGGTCCAGAACCATCAACCACATGTGGGGGCAACACCGCTTGCTGGTCCCGATAACGAACCAATACATCCATCAAGCCTAATGGCTTTATCATCTCCCCTGTGTAAATACCAAGGGTAGTGTGTATCGAGGCTAATGCCGGACAACCCAACTGACGCCAGATCCGTTTACACACGAGACTGACTGATGCTCCGGTATCCACTGCGAAGTTGACTGGCCTGCCATTCACACAGACAGCCACCACAAAGGGGTGATTCGCAACTGACGTCATTGGAAACACGCTCAGTTGATCAAACTCACTGGCAGCCCCGACCACATCACCGATGACGGTGCCTGGCCCCGACAGACCTTCCGCACATTGCCTGTCTTACCACACCGGTAACAACTGCATTCCGAAATGGACAGCTTCCACGAGAATGTGAACCACCACATCCCTGACAAGGCTGCTGTGGTAGTTGTCCCTGTAATGCATTGCTTGCATGTACCTGGGAAGAAGAAGTTTCCTGAACAGCCGACCCAGTTGGAGAATTGCAAGCATGTGACCCTCCCACAGGACAATTGCGAGCAGGTGACCCTCCCGCAGCTATGGCATTAACAGCCGAGTCCTCCCCAACAATGGCGCGACATCCTTTCTAGCTTGTTCCACAACAGCCGCAGTTTCAACCGCTTTAGCAAATGTAATCTCTTCAAACGTCATCCGTAAAATTGACGCGACCATCTTCTCATCTCGCAACCCTGCGATAAAACGATCCTTCAATCTTTGTGATTGTTCATCATCACCAATCCTTCAATCTTTGTGATCGTTCATCAGCACCAATCCTTCAATCTTTGTGATCGTTCATCGTCACCAATCCTTCAATCTTTGTGATCATTCATAGTCACCAAAACGACAATCCCCCGCCAGATGCTTGAGCCTGGACACTAAATCAGCTACCCTCTCATCGGGAAACCGAACCAGGTTGTCGAACTCGTACCGCGATAACTGTGGTGACTTGCCTGGTTTAATATGGTCGTGCAGCGTCTTCACTATGGACTCGTAGGTAGCAGCATCATCCGACGTCCTTGCCGGCGAAATCAAGTCACACAGCAAACGGAAAACCTCCGCTGAGAGGGATGATGGAAGAATCGCTTTCTGCTTCCCCACCTCGACGATGTCGTTAGCGATGAAATAAAAGCTCAGCTGCTGCGCAAAAAGTTCAAAGTTGTCCCCAGCATACTCCGGGACCTTTCCATACGACGTAGCCATGGTCCGAAAAATCCTCGTCACCTATTGTAATGTCTTCGTTATAAAGATGCGAACACGCAGAGAGCATCGAGCACCATCTTTATTCCAGGCAACGGCAACACAGGCCTCATTCGGCCTCGCCCACAGTGGCCTCGCTCGGCCCTGCCCACAGCGGCTTCACTTGGCCCCGCCCACAGCGCCCTCATTCTGCCCCGCCCACAGTGGCCTCGCTCGCCGCTCGGCCCCGCCCACAGCGGCCTCACTCGACCGTACACGGCACTACACCAAGTATGAACAAAATCAGTCCATACATCTAGATATGGTTGCGGACGCACAGACGAGACCAAATCCATAAGCCCCCTTTTGGAACTAAGACCAACGGGGGCTAAAAATACACGGATAGGTAAACGACCGACCGACCGACCGTAATAAACCACTTCCTGTTTGGATCGTGCTTTCCGTGAAGAGAGTTAATGGCATAAATAGTTAAATATTCCACTATTTCAATGAGGCAATGAATAAATATGTCATGACGACATAACAATTTGCCGTTTTGCATTGAACAACGCGAATAAAGGGGGAGGATGGTGTTATGTCTGGTTGAGGACTTTGGGTGGGGAGCGGCCTAGAAGACGGATTTAAATCTTACGGTCGCCATTTTGATGTTCACTACTGTTATGTGAATGCAAAGACGCCTCGGAGTTGTCACATTCACAATCGCTATGCAGTCCCTATACATATTCCCTTCATTGTAAAACTACCAAAGCGCCAGTTAAAAGGATTTTGAGGCGATAGGTACGTTACCGGCCTTGTGAAGATCGGCCTCAGCGAACGAGACAGCGGTCTGTTAACTTATGCACCACCCAAATAGCTATGTGGCATTTTCTCAAGAAGTGATGAAACCGATGTCGTTTGAAATTTGTCCGAGGTCATTATTTACTTTAATGATGTGTGTATATTTGGATCAGGAAGAAGATAATTGGTTTCGTGTCGTTTATTGGCACATATCTTCTCCGCATGTCTCGTGGTATTGTGATTTGGACAGGCGACCTTGACGGGCCATGACCTAATCATGGTCACATATCCTTTCTGCATATCTCGTGCGATTGTGAGTTGGACAGGCAACCATGACGGGCCATGACCTGATCAGTGATCATGGTCACATATCTTTTCTGCATATCTTGTGCGATTGTGAGTTGGACAGGCAACCATGACGGGCCATGACCTGATCATGGTCACATATCTTTTCTGCATATCTCGTGCGATTGTGAGTTGGACAGGCGACCATGACAGGCCATGACCTGATCATGGTCACATATCTTTTCTGCATATCTCGTGTTATTGTGAGTTGGACAGGCAACCATGACGGGCCATGACCTGATCATGGTCACATATCTTTTCTGCATATCTCGTGCGATTGTGAGTTGGACAGGCGACCATGACGGGCCATGACCTGATCATGGTCACATATCTTTTCTGCATATCTCGTGCGATTGTGAGTTGGACAGGTGACCATGACGGGCCATGACCTGATCATGGTCACATATCTTTTCCGCATATCTCGTGGGATTGTGAGTTGGACAGGCGACCTTGATGGGCCATGACCTGATCATGGTCACATATCTTTTCCGCATATCTCGTGGGATTGTGAGTTGGACAGGCGACCTTGATGGGCCATGACCTGATCATGGTCACATATATTTTATGCATATATTGTGGGATTGTGAGTTAGACAGGCGACCGTGATGGATGAGGAGGGGCTGTGAAGGGTTAGGTTTGAGAGGTGGTAGGTGAGGATTTGGGGTTTGTGAGAGGAGTGTGTGGAGAGTTGAGGGCTTGAAGTCACATTTTGCATTCCGTGGAATTTCCATAGGTCCCTGCTTGTATACATTGATATCACTAATTCTTCTATACCTTTACTATTTATAAGCTTGTTCACCTCAACCTCTTCCGAATATCCTGTGTTTGTTGCTTTTGTTTACGTCTTCCTTCATTCTATTATTAAGACGCCCAATAAAATGAAGACATTCCGAAGTTTGAGAAAATGAATGACAAATCTATTGATTTAAATGGATTAAGAAATACAAACAAGCTTCAAAAATGGCAATACACCTGGGCGCTCACCTGGTGAAATAATGATACCGATGAGGAAGTCAACGTAGGACGGAATCAGCAAAATGTACCAAAGAACCATTGTTACGCTAATGTTGTCCACATGGATTTGTGATCTGATTCATAAAATTCAATGACACCACATTCACGATGCTGGCTGTGGGAGAACACCAAAACGACTGTGGTATTGTGTTCAATGGTTGGTTCAGTTGTGAATGATGTACCGTGGGACCCCGCTATATGCGAGGGATACGTTCCTGGAAAATCCGCAAATTGCGAAACCACGAATAGCGGGGCATTGTTTAAATGGAAAAAGGGGGGAAATGTTACCGAGTTGTGAAAATCCGCGAATAGAGAGGAACAAACCGCGAATGGCGAGGCAAAATCCACGAATGGTGAGGCAAGTCCCGAGAATGTCGACGATAATCCCCGAAGGTCAATGAAAATCCCGGAAATGGCAAGGCAAATCCCACGAATGTCGGTGATAATACTGGAAATGGCGAGACAAATCCTGCAAATGTCGATGAAAATCCGTGAATGCATGCCGTGCCAGTTTCAATGGGGGAAAAGGGAGACAGCTAATTGCACCAATAGATACTGTGGAGTGTTTTCATTTTGTACAATAACTCGTGGGGATGACGTGTTATGCAGCTGGTGCAACATCCCACAAAGTTCTCGATTATAGTGCAGCTAAAATTCGCGGCCTCGAAAGCCATGAAAACGCAAAGCACACAGCAGTGAATGTAGAAGCAGGTCATGCTCACGGCTCGTAGAAGATGTTTTTTGCATATGTAGTATGTACAGCTGCTTTATGCATGGTTGGTGAAAAATGGGTTTTATAAATACCTGCACTGTATGTCAAGCTAACAGCTCGTGAAAATTTATTTTATTGCGCCCATGAAAAACTGCGAATTCAAGGAACACGGCCGCGAATAGGAAAAAAAACCCGTGAATTCACGAGAGAAACAGGTCGCATTCTATGACCCGCGAATACGCGGAACCCGCGAATAGCGGGGACTGTCTGTACATTGTGGGGGTTGGGGGGGAGGGGTCAAACCTGGACCCACTTTGACCCCCCTGTAAACCACCCCAGACACTCATCTTCTTAATGTCGTGAACAAACTTTGGTACATCATGGATAATGAAGGTTGTGGTCAAGTTTCATCGGAATTGTGTGTGTAGTTTCTGAGAAGAAAGCAAATACTTTTTTGTGGGGGGGAGGTGTGGGGGGGGGGGGTCAAACCTGAACACACTTTGACCCCCGGTAGAGCCCCTTAGATCCCAATTTTCTTATTGCCGTGAACAAACTTTGCTACATCATGGGTCATAAAAGTTGTGGTCAAGTTGTTTCAGCGGAAAAAGTAAATACCTATTTTGGGGGGTCAAAAATGGACCCACTTTGACCCCCCGGTAGACCTCCTTAGACCTCGATTTTTTAATGCTGTGAACAAACTTGAGTTGCAACATACCGAATATCATTTTAGCCAAGTTTGGTCACATTCCCCTCAGCAGTTTTGGGGAAGAAGTTGCAAGTATTTACGGACTGGTAGATGGACGACGCGCCATCCCATAAGCTCTCCGGAACCACGCTCCAGGTGAGCTAAAAATTACAAATAACTATTAAAATGATGAAAGCCACATTGACCTTCTTTACGACAAAAATGAAGAAAATTCACGTTGTGCATATATAAGAAATATGTCTACATTATTAACATCTCAAAAATGCAATCAAACTTTTTGACAACAAAAATTAAACAATGTTTCAATTTCTTTCACACAAAAAATAATTAAAACAACATTCAAGACAAATTGATGCAGGTTGTTATGATTCATCTCGTCAAATTAAAACAGTTAAAGTTTATAATTGAAAAAGCTGGGCTTACAAGTTGGTGGAGCTGACGTTTTGGCGAGAACCCACTCACCTTGTTCACGGCAGATGTTGAAGTGAAGAAGAAGCTTGAAAATCGCCGCGTGACCTCAATCGTTGGTAGGGCTAGGGTGAATTGGTCTGTTGACCAATCCGGCCATCCCATGACTACAGCAGACGACATGGGAGAGATGTTATAGCCTTGTCCCCATGTCTGTGACAGATTAAATCGCAAAGCAGCACTTTTTTTTTCTTTTTTTTGTATACAAGATCGAGGCTCCTGTAAGAGCTAACATTAATCACACAAAAGAATCAAACAGACACATGAAACATTTAATAAGGGGAGCGGTAGACAAGATGGGGAGAGAGGGGGAAGCACACAAACACAACATTTGAGAGCAAGGACATCGGGAGATCTGTGGGAGGGAGAGGGCTTGGGGGGAGGAGGCGTGGGAATGGGGGCGGGGGGGGGAAGGGGGGTGGGACAAGTATAAAACACAAGCATACTACAAGGACTTCCAGGAAAGAAGTTGGTATTTCTAAAAAGTGGATCTGGGGTGAATTAGCGGGGGTAGAAAAGATCAAGGTTTTGGATGGGGGAAGACAAGAGATGGTGGTGAACAGCTGTTTTAAAGACCTGGAGGGAGGAGTGGGATTGAAGAGAGTGAGGGAGTTTGTTCCAGAGGCGGGAGAAAAGAGGAGTGAAGGTGAGCAGAGAGTCTTGATTTTGGCAATTTAACCATAGGTTGAGGGATGGTGATTCAACCCTTTCCTAAATGGATTATTTTACACCACAAGCAAACCACTTTTTACTTCCGCCAGGGAGTAGTGCATTCAATCGTGTCCGTCCGTGTGTGTGTTCGTGTGTTTGTGAACAAGATATCTGGAAAAGTTCGGAACGGATTTAGATGAAAGTTGGTGGGATGATTGCCCTTGGGATAAGGAAGAATTGATTAATTTTTGGTGAAGCTCAGGATATTATTCCGGATCCAGGAATTTTTTGAAGGATTTTTTTACCATTGGAAGATGGGGCTCCAACTTGACCCATGGCGGGAGTATGCGCTCTACTGAGTGGCGTTCTAGTTTGATAAGCATTCGTCGACGTGATAAGCATAGACTGATGTCCGAATTCCTCCAAATTTCTGTCAGTTTACTGTTAAACAGCATGAGTGATTGTTTGAAAAGGTAAATCAATCATACATGTTTGGGGTTTATAATATTTTACTTCTGGTCGGGTTGCTCCCAGGAAAACGTCATAATAAACTATTTATAAATGTTAACACGACGTTTGGCCAAGGAGGAAACACCCCTTGGGGAGTTGGGATAATATCTATATAATAATAGCGTAAGGACTCGACTTTGTTATCCCTTTTACGCCGCACCCAGTGACCCAATGCCCACGGCACTAATGGATTTACGATCTACGAACCGCACTCTTTGTTTATCACGTACAGCCATACTCGAAAAATCTGAATTAGCCGACGTTGGGGCCCAAAAGCATCCGATTAACTGCCGATACGACGCCATCTTACGATGCCATCGTATTGGCGTCTGCTGGGCGAAGGCGAAGCAAGCCGTCTGCTGATTGGACAGGCGAAGGCGAAAGCAAGCCGTCCACTGAGTGGACAATCCAGAGCATGCATTTGTGTCGGTGTCGGCGATCGTTGTTCATATACGCACTCTTCATTCTCATCTTTCTTCCTAACTCTTACTCGGACAAGCAAATCTCTACTTACTCGGACAATATGCCATCCATAATGGTACACTCTATCCATACACCACATCCTCCCTTCCGTGGATGTTCCACGGGTTTCGGCTAGTTAGTAATAATATTGTTAATTAATATTATGATATTATCATTAGCTTTGTTATTAGGAGCGTTCTTGGAAAAACGCCACGATAAAGCTAACTTAACACGGATATACACCTCAACACACAACCTCATTGACGGCAATGGTGGGGAAAATCTGCTCGGGGAGGGGGGCAAATTAATTCGCTACAACCTTTATTTTGTGACCCTTGGTCATCCTGTCAATTTTTGTTGAGATTGGATAAGTGACGATCGAATGTATCATGGTCAAAAATCGGGAGATGGACAGACAGACACCAAATTGCATATTTTAGTATGTTGATGATGAGGATAAATCCCAATAACTCACAAAACCAATATTAGATTTCTTGATTCATACAAATTTATGGCAAGCCCTTCCTTTATCAACATCAACATCAGGTGTCACATCATTTTCAAACCTCCGAACTCATTTCCTAAACTCGATGGTATTGATAGAATACTTACCCCGTGCAGTCAACTTGGTGCGTGCAAACTCTTCAGTTTTTGAAGGTTTTTTTTCTTTAATCCAAAATGGCTGCCAGACCACGTGAGCAATGACATCATAAATTTACATTATCTAATATAATTGTTGCATAGATCACATTCAGGAAATTTCAAACTGATCAGACTATGTGTTGTCCCTGTCGATTTATGATGTACTAGTACCCGACTGCAAAGCCGCAATGAGCCGGCGTAGCCAAAGCCTCTTGCCACTATTTTACCCATCACTATGGCATCAGTAGGTAAGGTAGTTGGTAGTAGGTAGGTGTAGTAGGTACCGTACCTAGTTCAAAATGACACCATTTGCATTCTGGATGAGATTAAAATTTATAAAATTTCCTTCTTGATTAATTCGGTGAATTCCGTCTCAACTTCGGATATTTCCTGCCGTGAAAAACTATCCCCTACGGCCGCGAGATTTCTAAAAAAAGAATTCTTCGTCAATTTTAGAATATTTGACGCCGTTTTCAGCGTCCGAAATGTGGTAATAAGCTTTTTTAAAATATTTTTTCAAATGCTAGAATCTCATTGGTTCCGGTAATTGGTGACGATTTTCGTTGAAGATAACCAGGGCCCGTGTGGGCCCGGGGAACGAGGTTGGTCTTAAAGTATTTTAATTACAAATTAGAGGTGCATACGATCGTGAATCAAACAAATACGGGGGAAACAAACTCCTATTGAACTTTATCGCAATTTTTTTCTGCATACTTCCGCATCCGGAAGATGGCGGCCTCCATTGAGTGATTTTGTTTTTGAAATATTTTTTCAAATGCTCGAATCTCATTGGTTCCAGTGTTTGGTGACGATTTTCGTTGAAGATAACCAGGGCCCGTGCGGGGCGAGGTTGGTCTTAAAGTATTTTAATTACAAATTAGAGGTGCATTAGATTGTGAATCAAACAAAGACGGGTGAAACAAACTCCTATTGAACTTTTTTCAATTTGTTATGCATACTTCCGCATCCGCAAGATGGCGGCCTCAATTGGCGATTTGGTGCGTCAAAGCTTCGAAATTCTCAAGGGATCCAGCAAAATCTGGCTTTTCAACATAATACGTATGCGTTCATTCACAACACCGGCTTCGCCGGCTAATAATTAAGGCACCAATGACGTCATCGTTAACGGCTCTTATTCCCCATGTGGAGTTCTTTACAATGTGATCTTGCAATTTTGCAATTTGTGATCCCATCACTTGCAATTTGTGATCCCATCACATGCAATTTGTGATCGCATCACATGCAATTTGTGATCCCATCACATGCAATTTGTGATCCCATCACATGCAATTTGTGATCTCATCACATGCAATTTGTGATCCCATCACATGCAATTTGTGATCCCATCACATGCAATTTGTGATCTCATCACATGCAATTTGTGATCTCATCACATGCAATTTGTGATCTCATCACATGCAATTTGTGATCCCATCACATGCAATTTGTGATCCTATCACATGCAATTTGTGATCTCATCACATGCAATTTGTGATCTCATCACATGCAATTTGTGATCCCATCACATGCAATTTGTGATCTCATCACATGCAATTTGTGATCCCATCACATGCAATTTGTGATCCCATCACTTGCAATTTGTGATTCCATCACATGCAATTTGTGATCCCATTACTTGCAATTTGTGATCCCATCACATGCAATTTGTGATCCCATCACATGCAATTTGTGATCCCATCACATGCAATTTGTGATCCCATCACATGCAATTTGTGATCCCATCACATGCAATTTGTGATCCCATCACATGCAATTTGTGATCCCATCACATGCAATTTTTGATCCCATCACATGCAATTTGTGATCCCATCACTTGCAATTTGTGATTCCATTACATGCAATTTGTGATTCCATCACATGCAATTTGTGATTGCATCACATGCAATTAGTGATCCCATCACTTGCAATTTGTAATCCCATCACATGCAATTTTTGATTCCATCACTTGCAGTTTATGATCCCATCACATGCAATTTTTGATTCCATCACATGCAATTTTTTATTCCATCACATGCAATTTGTGATCCTATCACATGCAATTTGTGATCCCATCACATGCAAATTGTGATCCCATCACATGCAATTTGTGATTCCATCACATGCAAATTGGGATCCCATCACATGCAATTTGTGATTCTTCACCATTGAGAGATACCGAAAAAATGATATATATCACGATATCTCTAAACGGTGTGGACGGATTCTGATGAAATTTGGTGGATGAGTTGGGTGTGTGACAAGGAAGAATTGATTTACTTTTGGTGAAGATTCGAATCCGGATCAGATAATTTTTTAATTGTGATTTTTCACCATTGAGGGATTTGGCTAAAACCGATATGTAGCACGATACCTCAAAAAGTTGAGGACGGATTTGGATGAAACGTGTGTCACAAGGAAGAATCACCTCAATTTTGGTAAAGATCTGAATCAAATACGAGAATTCTTAAATGATTCTTGACCATTGAGTGATAGGGCCAAAAACGATATCTAGCATGATATTTCAAAGTTGTGGACGACTTATGACAAAACTTGGTGGATAAGTTGGGTAAGTGACAAGAACAAGCTGATTCGATTTAGGTTCAGGTCCAATTCCAGATCGGGCCTATCAGTGGGATACAAAACGTAAACTGTTCAACCTGGTGGAGGTATGCTCTGTACCGAGTGCCGTTTGGTTTCACCAAGTGTCGCTCTATGTGTGATTTTAAGTTTGTCTGTTTTTGGCCGCAGATAACGTGAGTAGGTGAATCAATTACTTTAGACCCCTAGATACCTTTACACCCCTTGAGACCCTTAAGACCATGAATAACCTTAAGACCCTTTAGAACCCCAATAGTAGGGGATCTAGGCACTGAAATTTTGAAAAACCCGTACCGGCGTGCTATAAAATTTCCATGGGTGGATTTGTGTAGGCCAAGGCATCCCCCACAGGAATAGTTTGGTCTGCTCTGCATTTGCTCTTGCCAAATCCAAATTTTTGGGGGTTATTTGAACTTAAGGGACCACATAATTGAGCCCAAAAGTTAGGGGTAGGGGAAATCAAAATCCGATTTCAACAGGTTTACAATAAAGGGAACCATGCGTGTTGGGTATGATTAGAAAGGTCTTGATAAGACCTACCGAATGGTACTACGCAAATGAGTAGGTCAATACTGATGACGTCATCAGAGGTCAAAAGGTCATCTTTTTGGGCCGAGGTGAAAATCTAGGAGTTTCGATCTTAAAATGGCCGCTGGTACAAAACTAAAAGAGATAAATGGATGAAAATAGCACTGATTTATGTTGACATATAGGGTAAGTTTTTTATAACAATAAACATTACAAATACCTTGAGGTTTTGGAATTAACCCCTTGTGTTTGAAACACAAATTTCATTAAAATGACAATTTTCGGGATTTTCTAGCATTAAGACGAGACAACCCCAGGACTTTCTATATTATGATTTTAACCAGATATCTTATTGAAATGGTTTACATTTATCCCTTAGAAGGTGTATTAACCCTTAATGCACCAAATTAGTAACAGTGGATACATTTTAACCCTCAGTGTACGGAATGCCAAGTTTGTGGTAAAACTACGCATAAAATAACGTATGAGTAAATCTCTCAGGCTCTCTTTAGTGAGTTATGAGTACTATAGTATTCCTGCATTGTTCCTTGTATTGCTCAAGAACAGGCAGTATCTCTTGAAATTAGTAAATGAGGGAACAAAGGTAAGACAAACCATCATTGATTTCACTGATAGGTGACAACATGTATGTTGCATAATGAGATAGTGGGGCAAAACGGGATAGTGGATTTCTGCTGTCCCTAATGAGTTACCATCTGTCGAAGGATGGCCTAACTATTCCTTGAAAAATAGCAGAGCTTTTGTTTTGAGCAGATAAAGGAGAACCTATGATTAAAAAAAACCGATGCCTGTTGTCTGACATGTCTAAGGCTGTGACATAGCATGTTTGCCTCATGACTCCTGATCAATCCTCGTTCTATTTCAGGCTTTTTCTGGTCCTTGGCCAACTATGGCAATGGCAGAGGATGGAACGCTGCACGTTGGACAGAAGAGAGGGCGTCCCGTTGGTGACACGGACGATGAAATTTGTGTCATATGTCAAAAGTCAACACAAAGTTGTTTGTCAAATCTCACGAAAGCTGGCTACCCTGGTTTGTTGCATGCCGCCTCACTGGAGATATTGGGGATGAAGATTTGTTTTTGGAGAAACGTCCAAAGTACCACAGTGTTTGCCATGGCCAGTACACCAACAAGAAGTCCGTGAACCAGAAAAAGAATAAGATGGCCGAATTTGCTGAGGAGAGTGCTGAAGAAGCCCGCCGATCAACTACCCGATCGACACTAGATTCCAAAGTGGACTTGAAATCTGTGTGCTTTGTTTGTGGGAAGGACAGAGACAAGAAGGGAAATCGGAAGCTGATTCTAGTTGCAACTGTAGAAAGACAAATCTCAATTTGGACTAGAGAAAAAGAACTAAATGACCATAAAATGTTACACCTCTTACAAGGTACGAGTGATGGCTGGATTGATATGATTGCCAATGAATTCAAGTACCATAAACTTTGCTTGGACAATTTCATAAATCAGAGGGGTCAAGGTAAGATGAAAGAGGCTGAGGTTTCTTGCGCTTGGTTTCTTGCGCTTGCCCCAACAACTGTATACCTACCATGCCACACCATTTCCAGACAACTGACTTCAAAGTTTCCAACAGTGGATGTCACAACAATGATCTTGGCCGTATACATCCTAACGGGATGTGACACTGTATCCTATCCTTACCACATTGGGAAAAAGCGTGCCCTTAAAGTGGCATTTGAATGCACAGATGTCCTCGATCCTCTTGGCAGCGATGCTGACTGTGACACAGACTTGACCCCAACCTCGGACATATTCCAATCAGCCAGACTATTGTACTTTGCCTTGTATGGCAGGAAGGATTTCAATGGTACCTTCGACAAACTGCGCTGCCATCTGTTTATCATGCACAAAGGAGATCTACGTTCCCTTCCTTGCACTGAGGATGCCTTTAAACACCATATTCTCTATGGCTTGCAACAATTCACACTCTACAAACGGGCAGTCCAGCCAAATCCATCCCTTCCAGATGCATCACAATTTGGTAGGACCTTGCATGACAGTTGCTTAGTTGCCCTAAGGATGACCAAGCCATCAAAACCGGGCATTATTCGGACATTCTGCAGATGCATGAAAAGCAAATGCAGGGGCCACAGTGCCTGCAGACAGGCTGGAACAGAGTGCAGCATTGCCTGTTTGAGTGCAGGAGACCCACTAAAATGCAACCGATTCGAAAAGTAATTTCCTACCTTTCATACATGTTTGAATCTGTACTTTGTTAAGAGCCACCCGCCTATCTCCATCTTCAATGTTATAACCGGACTTTCCATACAATGTTACTGTGCCAATGAAAGGCGATCCGATACATAATCTAGACTAGGCTGTATGCATAACCAGCGATAATGTTGCTCATGGACCCACAACTTTCTGAAATGGTTGTTGATCAAATTTGCCTGAATTAAAGGCGACAAATCTTATGCCTAGGTCACACATAGGCGGATATTTTGGCGACTACCGGCGACCGCCGGCGATCAAGATTTTCCGGCGACTACTGGCGATGTCGGGTGGTAATGTGACAGACCATCAATATCAGGCGGCAGTATGGCGACTGCAGGCGGCCACATTACGACTGCATTGCGACGACGCCCCGAGTGGGATGGCGACTGTCGAAGATCGACGACGACTGCATTGCGGATGCACGGCGGCAGCGTGGCGACAGTCTGGCGGCTAGATTACGACTGATGGCGGATCGCGGCGACTGCATTGGGGCCGGATGGCGGTTTACTCCGACGTCCGCAAGACTGCAATAAGACCGCCGGCGATTGGAGACGATTCACACAACTTTTTAAATCTTTATTTCTCTATTTTACATTTCACTTTATTCATTTCAATGATGTATGACATGAAGCATAAAGATGTTTGATGTACAATAAGAAAGTTAATAAAGATGTATCATTGTAATGTAATAATCAAACTTTTCTGCAGGGAGAGAGAATGGAAATAAAGTCCAACAAATTATTTCCACTGGTCCCAAGTCCCATAAATAAAGTTCCCAAAGGACCAAAGTCCCAAAAATAAAGTTCCCAAAAGTCCCAAGTCCAAACAATAAAGCCATATCCTTGTCGGCACCACAGGACCTCACTCCACGGAGACCCTCACACCATCCTGTCTTGCCATGGAATCGTGGTATGTCGTAATGCAGTCGCCAGGCAGTCGTAACTCGGCCGCCACTAGTCCTACTGCTGTCGTCGTCAGTCTCCCATAGCCGCAGGGGAGACGTGGTAGTTCTTCTGTAGTCGATACGCAGCCGCAACAGTGTCGGCCCGTAGTCGGGAAGATGCCGCAGGAAGGCCGTATGGCATTCGCATCTCTGCCATGCTAGCTGGTGGGGCGATGCTGGGGCGATTGCGGAAGACTATGAGCGACTGGGTTGCGGCCGCTTTACGCTCTTATTACGGATACCGACGACAGCATGGTGGTTCCATCACGACAGCATGGCGGATTTTTTTCCATTGCGACTGAGTGCGCCGTTTTTAAACATTTTTAAAAATTTTTGGCCCCTTTGCGGCTCTTGCCGACTGCAGGCGACCTGGGGAGGATAACCACGACTACAGGCGACCGTCCATTACGGTTTCATTACGATTGTCGGCGGGTGGTGGCGATTTCTTCAGTCGCCAGTAGTCGCCGACAAATCCGCCTATGTGTGACCTAGGCATTAGAGTTACATGTATATTCACTTATCAGTGAAATCAATGATTGTTTGTCTTACCTTTGTTCCCTCATCTACTAATTTCAAGAGATACTGCCTGTTCTTGAGCAATACAAGGAACAATGCAGGAATACTATAGTACCCATAACTCACTAAAGAGAGCCTGAGAGATTTACTCATACGTTATTTTATGCGTAGTTTTACCACAAACTTGGCATTCCGTACACCGAGGGTTAAAATGTATCCACTGTACTAATTTGGTGCATTAAGGGTTAATACACCTTCTAAGAGATCAATTTAAACCATTTCAATAAGATATCTGGTTAAAATCATAATATGGAAAGTCCTGGGGTTGTCTTATCTTAATGCTTGAAAATCCCGAATATTGTCATTTTAATGAAATTTGTGTTTCAAACACAAGGGGTTAATTCCAAAACCTCAAGGTATTTGTAATGTTTATTGTTATAAAAAACTTACCCTATATGTCAACATAAATCAGTGTTATTTTCATCCATTTATCTCTTTTAGTTTTGTACCAGTGGCCATTTTAAGATCGAAACCCATAGATTTTCACCTCGGCCAATAAAATATGACCTTTTGACCTCTGATTACGTCATCAGTATTGACCTACTCATTTGCATAGTACCCGGTGTGTACCCCGATTTAGAATAGGTACACCGTATCCCTGCGCATCGTAAGAAGCGACTAAGGGTTGGCGCCAGGAAGGGCATCCGGCCATAAAAACATTGCCTCAAACAGGGAACCATGATTGTCATGGGGCCCGCAAGGCTAACCCCCGCTGTAGCGGGGAAAATGGCCTTAAAACGATCATTCATTCATTCATTCATTCGGTAGGTCTTATCAAGACCTTTCTAATCATACCCAACATGCATGGTTCCCTTTATAGTAAACCTGTTGAAATCGGATTTTGATTTCCCCTACACCTAACTTTTGGGCTCAATTATGTGGTCCCTTAAGTTCAAATAAACCCCAAAAATTTGGATTTCGCAAGAGCAAATGCAGAGCAGACCAAACTATTCCTGTGGGGGATGCCTTGGCCTACACAAATCCACCCATGGAAATTTTATAGCACGCCGGTACAGAAAAATCCTTATTTTGCATAATTTTGAGGTCTGGCTCCCCTACTATAAGATCATATGACACCTTAGACCCTTTATAATGCTAAGGCGCCTAACACCACCAAGACCCTTTAAGACCCTTTAAACGCCTAAGACACTTTAGACCCATAAGACCCTCAATACCCCTCAGACCATTTAGACCTCCTAAGACCCTTTAGAACCACATTTAGACCAAAGACCCACTAAGACCCTTTAAGACCTCAAATCTTACTATAATTCACCAAATGTCTGTCTGCCCGTAGGAAGGTACTGTAATAACTGCTGAACCGATCGCAAAGATATTTTGGGTGGATAATCCTGGGATCCCCAGGAGTAAAATAGGCTATTTAGTTTTCCCAATTTCAGCTTTAGTCTCCAGCATTCTCAGGTTTGGACTCCGGCATAACATTCGCGTTTGCATGACGTTCATTGTGACGTCTTCTTACGTCGAGCAAAGGTACCCGCCCTATGGGCGGAGCTTCAATTGGGAGGCACAAATGAAAAGGCTAAATATCAGAAATTGAAGGGTTTTTTTCTTTTAAACGATTTATATAAACATCCGTTAAATCTCGATCGGTGCAGCCGTTTGTGCGGCACCCGGGAAAATAACGCCATGCGGGAGCAAGTATCAGCAGGATGTGGCAGTGTGGGAGTCCACGTTTGCACCGATCGCTGCACCGTGTGCCGCACAAACAGCTGCACTGTGTGCCGCACAAACGACTGCACCGATCGCTGCACGGCTGCATCGATCAGATGTGGCATGAAGGAGGATCTGCACTTCGGCATGAAGGAGGATCAAATCTAACAGATCGCTGTCTCCATCGATCTTGCCAAGGCCGTAACACCTATCGGCTCAAAATCCATTTAACTGTTGATTTGGTACAGTTACACGTTTCGGGAATTTGGTACACGTATCGGGAGTACATTCCACATAGCGATTGTGAACACGATTATCGATCACGATTCACGATCACGATCATCACGATCATAGTGTATCGATCACGATTTGAAACACGATGGAATAATATTTACCGATATGAACAGTGATGTGGCTTTTATTGAAATTCTCAAGATACTGTTTAGATTTTGATGATTTGCGTGTGATATGATTCAACGGATGTTTATATGAATCGTTTAAAATAAAAAAAGCCTTCAATTTCTGATATTTTGCCATCGCCATATGTAGATTCGCCACGGACCCACGATCGATGTTTCTCCACGTGAACGTACCCGTTTGTTTGCGAACAGGTACGTTTGTCATGGAAGTCCTTCACTAACTTGCTGTCCATGTCTGACGTGCGACTGAAGGTGCTACAGGAATGTGGAATTTATTGGTTTCATGCTTTAGCATTCACCGTATCTGCATTGCCTGTTTGCTTCTGGCTTCCCACCCGTGCGAAGCAAGGGTATTTCTCTAGTATGCTTAATGCATTCGTGGGCCTTTTTGACCCGAGGCTATGCATGATTGTTTGTTTCACTGTAACATTGTTATAAAAACGATTTTACACATGATCTTTCATATATGCTTCGAATGAAGGGTGATACATATTCCTTTATATGTGTTTTGGGGGTTTTTTCCTTTCAGGATCGGGGAAATTTATTTTTAAAAGTTATACCCCTAGAATGCATTTGTGGGTCTTTTTGGACCGGTTTAGCATTTAGGTTATTTTTGTTTAAAAAAAAAAAACAACGAATAAAATGTAATTTAATTTACTGTTGTATTCTTTTAGGCCAACCCCTGCTCTGTGGGGAAAAATGGCCTCTAAAGGTGGTTATTTTTTATTATTATTCTTTTAGATGTATTATTTTAATTTTTATTATTATTATTTAATTATTGCATTCCCACCTCTCCCCTACACCCCTTTATAAAACGGCACTGCATGACCGTGTGGTGTGTTTTCCGATGCACCTTCCCAACCCTTTGACCCACAAGGCTCAAACTTGGCATGAAGAATGTTTGCTCCCCCAGAATAGTTTTATGCTATGGTCTCCCCTCATGAATCGGGGAGGGAGGGTGGGGGGTTAAAAAAAAAAACACAGAGATACATTTCGATGACTTGTATTTGCAAAAGAAAATCATTATAAAACATTTTCTTCATTTGAAAACAAAAAAAAGGAAACATTTTCTTAGTGATAGCACTTGTGGCACAAAATATGGCTGTGCTCCTTACACACATGCTGTGCACATTCATGCTGTTTCACATCCATTCAGCACATTCATTCATCCTGTGACCCCCCCCCCCCCCCCTCTCCCGCTCCCACAAACTGTCACGGAAATATTGATTGCTTATGACGTTAATATCTTGGTAAGGGTTCGGTTCATCATCTTTGTGCAGTAGTACAATTCGTAATTGAACAATAAAGCAAAGTGACGACAATCATACCAAACACTGTCCTTATTTTGTTGTTATTTTGTACGGATCTCCAAGACCATGAGGAGAGAGAGAGAGCGAGAGACCACACCCCCCTTGAGAATGAGCAGCCACTTCGATCACAGACACCGCCCACTTGATATTATTGTCAGCCAATCAGGCGTAAACTCCCTGCCTTGTTAGCAGCTTCGGAAGAGATGAATCCGCCCCTACGATGAATCCGGATGAAGATTTAATGAAGAAGATGAAGATGATGCTGAAGAAGAAGATGAAGATGAAGATGAAGATGAATCTCACAACATTCATTGGCGGTGTATCTTTTGTGAAATAGAATAAAACTTTAATTATTAAAGTGACACACCAAGATAAGGTGTTTGAACAGCCGAACTCATTATACTGACTTGCTGTTGTTCATCTCGCGTTCTTTCCGGAGAAAAAACTCCCGCGACTTGTTGACATGATCTCCATGTTTCTTCTCGAGGTGCCGTTTCAGCTTTTGGGGCCTGAGGGACTCGTTGGCCAACACGTCAAGGCATATCACACACTGTGGTCGATGAACATTGTGCTTATCGATATTCAAGGTGAACTCATAGTTCAGGAACACAGGCTGATGCTTTCCAGCCATGGCGAGTACCTCACGCTCACAGCTCAATCTTTCGAATGAAAAGCAATGGACATTCGCGTGTCGGAAACTAAACGTATAATCTGACTGAGATGCACGCGCGGTACATCGCGGTGCATCGGTACAGCGCGGTAGAAGAGTCCACACTATAAAGTTTGTGTCGGCGTTCGTTTGATCTCTGTTCTGTTCAGTCGGGAGAAGCAAATCGTCGATAAAGTTATTTTCTCGCGATTTCTGAAACGATCGTGTGACCCATTGAAAATCCTTCACGACCCAAACATTGGGTCGCGACCCATAGGTTGCGGAACGTCAGTGTACAGGATCCAATCTTCATATCTGAATCCAGATTTTGATGATATGCTTCAATTATGTAATGATAATTAATCGATCATGTTTCCAAGGCAAGGCACATTTGAGTAGGCCGAAACAAAATGGCGGCTTAAGAACACAGCGTGGTGCAGGGTGCTGACCAAGATGGCAGGCCACCATATTCGTAAGCCTTTTTGGGTTTTTTTCTTATGAGTACCTCGTTAATCATCTTCAAAAAGGGTGTTATAACACACCCAAACACCCAGTTTTTATCATTGCAATATGTTGGAGGTCCAGGTGTATGGATGCAAAGTTTGGGGCCGCTAGGTTTCATGGTTTTGAAGTTATGGAGGAGACAAACAGACGGACGGACAGACTGCCTTTTATTATTAGGCCAAGTAAAAAAAAAAAAAATGTTTCTCGTCCGGACTTTTTTGAAAAAGGAGGAGGGAGGCCCTTACTATTTAGTATTTTCATTTTTTTTGCTATTTTTTTCTAAGAATTTTTTTGTTAAGAATTTTTTTTGTGATTGTATTTTCTTTGACGAAATAAATGAAAAATCAATACTGCAGAAATCTAGGCCTACTTTATTAACTACAACAGGGCCTAGATACCTAGCTTCTCACTCAGAGACCCGCGTTGTACTCCCACCTCCCACCATTAAACCTACATCATAGGGTAGGACTATGGCCTGACTGTATTCACACTTCAGAATACACGAAACTACAACTAGTACTAGGCCATCCAAGTATAGCGTTACAGCTACATATGGATTTTTTAATGCACCAAGTATTTAAAAACAAGTACACTAGAAAATGTATGTCTTGATATGGCTTAAATATTTACGCTATATCACGACGCCAACTTACTTTCGTTGTTTGGTATCCATCACCAATGTCATCTCCATCGTCAAATTCTCCACTGGCAAATTTAGCGAAGAGCTCGTTCAACGTTCGCTTCTCATCTACAACTGATCTCGCGAACCAAGACTTCAAAACTTTTGTCGACGAACGTATGCTTACACACACGAATATCGTCATATTCCCCACTCAAATTTGTACCATTAAAAGTATGAAATGCAAGATTTTTACACGTAAATTGCACTTGCCCAGTGCACAACCGCTGCGAGAATTGACCATCTTTAGCACAAAGTGTCTGCGTTAAGCCGAGCTTGTATTAACCAGGAAGTTCCGTTAGAGGGCGCAATCCATAATAGCCGGCGAAGACGGTGTTGTCAATAAACGAGTACGTATTATGTTGAAAACCTGATTATGCCTTGGCTCGAGAATCCGAAGTGCAGTGCACGCAGCCATCTTGCGTGGGCGGAAGTATGCATAACAAATTTAAAACGTTCATTAGGAGTTTCTTTCACCCGTCGTCGTTTGATTCACAATCTTATGCACCTCCGATGTATTAATAAAATAATTTAAGACCAACATCGGCCCGCACGGGCCTGGTTATCTTCAACAAAACGCGTCACCAAACACCGGACCCAATGAGAGTCGAGCATTTGCAAAAATATTTCTAAAATGAAAGCGCTCGATGGTGGGCGCCATCGACCGGATGCGGAAGTTTGCATAAAACAATTGCGAAAAAGTTCAATAGGACTTTGTTTCACCCGTCGTTCTTTGATTAATAATCTAATGAAACCTCTCATGAGTAATTAAAATACGTTAAGACCAACCTCGTTATCTTCAACGAAAATCGTCATCAAACACCAGAACCAATTATTATTACGCGTTTCGGAAGGTGAAAACGGCGTCAAATATTCTAAAATTGACGAAGAATTATTTTTTTTAAATCTCGCGGCCGTATGGGATAGTTTTTCACGGCCAGAAATACGGTATAAGCGGTTTACATATTTAGTTTAGAAATACGGATAGTTTTTCACGGCCGGAAATATCCGAAGTTGAGATGGAATTCACCTAATTAATCACTGCAAGCTAACGTCTTCTGGTGGACGAAGCTGCCGTGCCCGGAGAGTCAGAGAACCATCCCTGGCGCCTGACAGCGACTGAAGTTAGAAGACTACACACTTACTGTGAAAACGTATGTTAAGCCCAGTTAAAAATAGGCCTTACGCTAGCACATCGTATCGTTACTTCCTTAAGCTTCTTGTGACATTTATTGTATTGTATGCAGGTATTGCCATCGGGGAGGACTGTCTGCTCTTCTCTTTTACCAAGTCTTACCAGGTACGGTACCTACTACACCTACCTACTACCAACTACCTACCTACCTACTACCAACTACCTACCTACCTACTACCAACTACCTAACCTACTGATGCCATGGTGATGGGTAAAATAGTGGCAAGAGGTTTTGGCTTCGCCGGCTCATTGCGGCTTTGCAGTCGGTACTAGTAGCCGGCGAAGCCGGTGTTGTCAATAAACGAGTACGTATTATGTTGAAAACCTGATTATGCCTTGGCTCGAGAATCCGAAGCGCAGTGGACGCAGCCATCTTGCGGAGGCGGAAGTATGCATAACAAATTTAAAACGTTCATTCGGAGTTTCTTTCACCCGTCGTCATTTGATTCACAATCTTATGCACCTCCGATGTATTAATAAAATAATTTAAGACCAACATCGGCCCGCACGGGCCTGGTTATCTTCAATGAAACGCGTCACCAAACACCGGACCCAATGAGATTCGAGCATTTGCAAAAATATGTCGAAAATGAAATCACTCGCTGGATGGAGTGCTGGAGACAGCCATCGACCGGATGCGGAAGTTTGCATAAAACAATTGCGAAAAAGTTCAATAGGAGTTTGTTTCACCCGTCGTTCTTTTATTCACAATCTCATGAAACCTCTAATTAGTAATTAAAATACGTTAAGACCAACCTCGTTATCTTCAACGAAAATCGTCATCAAACACCAGAACCAATGAGATTCGAGCATTTGAAAAAATATTATTACGCGTTTCGGAAGGTGAAAACAGCGTCAAATATTCTAAAATTGACGAAGAATCATTTTTTAGAAATCTCGCGGCCGTACGGGATAGTTTTTCACGGCCAGAAATATGGTATAAGCGGTTTACATATTTAGTTTAGAAATACGGATAGTTTTTCACGGCCGGAAATATCCGAAGTTGAGATGGAATTCACCGAATTAATCACTGCAAGCTAACGTCTTCTGGTGGACGAAGCTGCCGTGCCCGGAGAATCAGAGAACCATCCCTGGCGCCTGACAGCGACTGAAGTTAGAAGACTACACACTTACTGTGAAAACGTATGTTAAGCCCAGTTAAAAATAGGCCTTAAGCTAGCACATCGTATAGTTACTTCCTTAAGCTTCTTGTGACATTTATTGTATTGTATGCAGGTATTGCCATTGGGGAGGACTGTCTGCTCTTCTCTTTTACCAAGTCTTACCAGGTACGGTACCTACTACACCTACCTACTACCAACTACCTACCTACCTACTACCAACTACCTAACCTACTGATGCCATGGTGATGGGTAAAATAGTGGCAAGAGGTATGCAGGTATTGGGGAGGACTGTCTGCTCTTCTCTTTTACCAAGTCTTACCAGGTACGGTACCTACTACACCTACCTACTACCAACGACCTAACCTACTGATACCATAGTGATGGGTAAAATAGTGGCAAGAGGCTTTGGCTTAGCCGGCTCATTGCGGCTTTGCAGTCGGTACTAGTAGTTCAGATCATCAATGCACAAGATACGATCAGCAAACGCCCGGAAACGGCAAGTTTTAGACCGAGTTTCTTCGCAAAACGATTTTTTTTTAAACAAGTATATATTTAAAAAAAATAGTATTAAATAGTAAATAAAAGTAGGCGGCGACTAAAAAGGAAGCGGGCGGAGACGAGAAACATTTTTTTTTTTTTTTACTTGGCCTTATAGACAAGCAAAAGTACCCGGCGTTGCCGGCTAACAATGAGTCGCTTCCTGACGGGAATATGAATGAGGAGGAGAGGAGGGAGGAGGAGGGGAAGGGAAGGGGAGGGGGAGCAGAGAGTGGGAGGGGGGAAAGAAGGGGGAGGGAGGAAAGGGGAAGGGGAAGGGGAAGGGGGAGGAGAGGTGAGGAAAGGAGGAGGAGGAAAGGGGGAGGGGAAGGGGGGAGAGGGGAGGGGTAGGAGGCAAAGGTAGGAGGCAGGAGGGTTTTGAAGTTATGGAGACAGACGGACGGACGGACAGACACTGCCTTTTAATACGAGAACCCGACTGCATAAGCCGCAATGAGCCGGCGAAGCCAAAGCCTCTTGCCACTATTTTACCCATCACTATGGCATCAGTAGGTTAGGTAGTTGGTAGTAGGTAGGTGAAGTAGTTACCTTACCTAGTTCAAAATGACACCATTTGCATTCTGGATGAGATTAAAATTTATAAAATTTCCTTCTTGATTAATTCGGTGAATTCCGTCTCAATTTTGGATATTTCAGGCCGTGAAAAACTATCCCCTACGGCCGCGAGATTTCTAAAAAAAAACAATTCTTCATCAATTTTAGAATATTTGACGCCGTTTTCAGCCCCCGAAACACTGTAATAAGCTTTTTTGAAATATTTTTTCAAATGCTCGAATCTCATTGGTTCCGGTGTTTGGTGACGATTTTCGTTGAAGATAACCAGGGCCCGTGCGGGCCCGGGGAACGAGGTTGGTCTTAAAGTATTTTAATTACAAATTAGAGGTGCATAAGATTGTGAATCAAACAAAGACGGGTGAAACAAACTCCTATTGAACTTTTTCGCAATTTTTTATGCATACCTCTGCATCCGCAAGATGGCGACCTCCATGGAGCGATTTGGTGCGTTAAAGCTTCGAAATTCTCAAAGGATTCAGCAAAATCTGGCTTTTCAACATAATACATACGCGTTCATTCACAACACCGGCTTCGCCGGCTATTATAGATGAATTCAGGCTTTTTTTTCCTGCTCACTCCTTCCATGATTGCTTTATCATGGTGTAATGTGCTTAGTAAAATCACGGCTTTGTTTTGGTTTTGGCACGTAGCTTACCATCGCCATATTGTTGCAAAAAACAAATTCGCTGCTATGACACTCTCTGTCCTTTCTGACTGCCATCACAGCAGGGATGTCGGCCCTGTTTTTTCGAAGTGTTCCCACGAGGGTCATGCCTTTGTCAAGCAGTGTCTGGGAAATGAAACACTTGTAAATAAATTGTCCATGGTGACATTTCTGCCTGAACCCCACGATGGAGCACATAATGTCTGCACGGCATTGGATCCAAAAATTTTTTTGTATCGGTTGTCCAGGCTGTCTGCCTGTGTAGGCTATGCCATGGCATCAATAGCATACGATGTCTTTTAATCGCAAGCCCAAAAAAATCTTCAGGCCATATTTTGCCGGCTTGCTCGGCCTGTATTGGAGAAATTTGCAGCGACCTCTGAAGGGGACCAGTTGTTCATTGATAGTGATACGCTCACGCAGGATGAAACTTTTCTGGTAGTTTGCCAAAAAAGGTCCCAAGTATCTTACTATAATTCACCAAATGTCTGTCTGTCTGTTCCCAGGTACCGCAAAAACAGCTGAACCGATCGCAACGAAATTTTGGTTGGGTAATCATGGGACCCCCTGGAGTAAAATAGGCTATATTGTTTTTCCAATTTTCCAGGTTTTCCAAACACGATGGAATAATATTGCTACGGTTTGGAGATTTGTACATTTGACTCAATAAATGCTAAAGGTTTGCCCCTCATAGTTAGTTCCACGAGCAACACATAGGCTCATTTGTCGTATAGTTATGTCTTAGTAAGTGTAAGAATAGGCCATTTCCCCCTCTTAGTACCTGCGTTGTGTAAAGACAAGAGAATAGGCCCCATTCATTTTGTGTCCACCCTCCAATTCTACCTCTATGGGCAGAATCCATCCCGCGCCCCATTTGGCTGTCCCCTAGCCGAGCTAACAAGAGGCAGGGCCTCGGAAGGTGAAGGAGGGGCGCGGGGTCGGGGTGAGCGGCGTGGGGGAGATGGTAAGAGCCACCAGCCAATCAGGACTCGAGCGGCATGGCGTGAGAGGGCGTGGTAAAGGGAGTCTGGTGAGTTCCAGAAGGTTCGCGGGGCGGGGCTATATAAACCCATGCAAAACGCCCTCGAAAGGACTTTGAGGACTTTGGACCAGTGACTTGAGAACGCAAGCAGGACTTGAGGGGGCTTGCTCGTTGTATAAGAGAGAAGAACTTGCCTCGCTCGCCATTGTTGAACCTTGACCTTGCATTAGAACGTGCGCGCCTGAAGATAGAGAGAGGCGTTGGCCGTACGGGTACGCGGGCGCAGCCAGACGCGCCGGGGCGAATATAACGCATTTCGGCCACGCGAGTGAACGCGGCCATAACAGCGGAGTGAATAACCGCCAGCCGTGCCAAAGTCCGCTCCCTACCGTTCGCCCTGTGATAACCCGCTCCGTCCAAGCGACATGCTACGAGCTCCCGCCTTCTGTTACACTCATCTTCACGGGACGTGCCGGGGACCGGAGAGAGCTGCACGAGAGCCATCCCTGGACGCGCTGAACATCATCCTGCCATCTGCAATCCCCGTGTGAGTGTGAGTGAGACGGGCCCGTAGTCTTTGGGGATTAAGTAAGACTGTTTAAGGATTTGCTCTGTGTCTCTGCTCCTCAATCATTGTGTAGTGTAAATAAATCCTGTTCTTCCTTCTGATTCGATCGTACCTGTGACTTCTCCATTGACTAAGCGTGGTACGAATAGAACCGCTTGAATCGGGTTCCACAATCTAAACGGCGTGGATCACGTGTACGCAACCGCTCGGCGTATCAACACACGTGGTTCGTGCGAGGCTTATCTCCTCGTTTCAGGGCAGCGCTAGTACTTAGGTAACAGCGAATTTGGTCCTGCAACCCTATTTAATGCTGTCCGGAAGGGACGTGATAGGTCTCGGATCGCGCCAGGTCAGTCAAGACAAGGGGACTAATCCCCCCCTTGGTAAGGGGAGAAGGCCGGCGACAGATCCACAACAATATTTACCGATATGAACAGTGATGTGGCTTTTGTTGAAATCCTACAAATACTGTTTCGATTTTGATGATTTGCGTGTGATATGATTTAATGGATGTTTATATAAATCGTTTAAAATAAAAAAGCCTTCAATTTCTGATATTTTGCCTTTTCATTTGGGCCTCCCAATTGAAGCCCCACCCATAGGGCGGGTACCGATACTAGTAACGGAAAGCTGTCATGTGGTCTGATTGAAAGCGAATGCCTCTTGTCCGCTTGTCGACAAATCGTATGAAGCGGCAGATTTGTTCGAAACGCCAAATTGCAAATGTGGAATAGTGGTTTTGTTCGTGTTGCAGGACCTGGTGCCTTCTTGAGGATGTTGTGGCTGGGAGTTTTCCTTGTCGCTGGAGGATTCTCACTCCAGTATGTTCCATTACGTGACGTCCGTATGCCTGCACTGTCTGGGTTGACAGTGGGTTCAGTGTCGGGCTCGTCACTATCCTCACTGTCACAGGACTCTTCAACTGCTGCAGATGTCGAAGGTAGTCGCATGTCCTGCGGTGAAGGATGCACGGTACGTGCATCAGCTTGGTAATCTTGTTCTGATGCAGGATCAGAACACAGAGATTCCTCATCAATGAGGGGGGTATCTTCTGTCTCCAATCAGCTCATGAATCTCCTCCACAGTAAAGCTGCGTTTCGACATACTGTGATTAAGTACTGGGGAAAAAAAGAAAAAGGCATGAGCCTGCATTCCCGAACTTGTAACATTTCAGTTATTTGAAACGTTTCCTCATATGCTTACAAAGAACCACCTTTAGAGGCGATTTTTTCCCCAGAGCAGGGGTTGGCCTTTTTCGAGCACCTTGGTCCCCTTTTTGAAGCAATGTTTTATGGCCGGATGCCCTTCCTGCCACCAACCCTGTTAGTCGCCCTTGCGACACACAAGAATTACCAGTGACCTGGTACTCAATTTGCCGACCTCAGAAGGATGTACCCCGCTGGTAGTTAATTCAGCGATCGACCGTGATTCAAACCCAGGATCCTGGAATCCCAAGCCGGCACCCTAACCGCTAAACCAACACCAGGCTTCCTCATATGCTTACATTACATTATATTGCCATTAGAATGACGAAGGAGTCAAAAGGGCGTAATTGGAAGTGTAAACGGTCAGAATTGTATAAATTATTTGAAAGCGTCTTGAAATGTCGTAAAAGGGTTGAAAGGTCAATGGGTTCTAAAGAGTATTATAAGGTCTGAAAGGTGTGAAAGTACAAAGGCCAAAGGTCTAAAATGGTAGGAAGGAGTCGAAGGGGTCTAAAGGGACTTAGGGGTAATAAAGGGTCTAACAGGCTATACAGGGTCTTATGGTTTTTACAGGTCTAACAGGTTCTAAAGGATTATCAGGGTCTAAGGGTTCTAAAGGGTGTAACGGTCTTGTAGGGGTCTATAGTGTTTACAGGCTCTTAGGAATCGTATGGGTCTGTGGGATTTTAGGGGGGTAATAGGGTCTATATGGTCTACATTCTACAGGATCCTCTTAAAGGGTCGAAATAGTGTTGAGGATCCCAGTGGTCTGAAGGGTCTTAGGGTTTTAAAGGTCTTAGGGTTCTAAAGGGTCTAAATAGTCTTTGGGGTCTAAAGGGTCTTGGGATTCTAAAGGGTCTAAGAGGTTTTAAAGGATCGTAGGGTTCTAAAGGGTTTCAGCAGTATTAAGGATGTTAGGGGTTTTAAGGGTCTTGGGGTTCTAAAGGGTCTAAATAGTCTTCAGGTCCTGAAAGGTTTTAGGGGGTCGAAATGGTCTTATGCGGTCTGTCAGGTTTTAGGGGGTCTAAAAGGTCTTAAGAGACTTTAGTTTAGACCATTTTGACTTTTTAGATGAGGGGTGTTTAACCTGGGTCCTTGGACCCCAGTGGGTAAATTGGGTTGATCCAGGGGGTTTGTGGAGGGTCCATGGGAAAACGAAATTTATAATAACTAGGGAGATACCCGTGCTATGCACGGGTGGGAGGCCAGAAGCAAACAGCCAATGCAGATACGGCGAATGCTAAAGCATGAAACCAATAAATTCCACATTCCTGTAGCACCCTCAGTCGCACGTCAGACATGGACAGCAAGTTCGTGAAGGACTTCCATGAAAAACGTACCCGTTCGCAAACAAACGGGTACGTTCATGTATAGACACATTGATCGTGGGACTGTGGCGAATCTGCATATGGCGATCCGCAAAGTTCACGTTCAGAAAGTAGAAACCATCACGGCATGTCGTCATTCACTTGAACTCGATATCTCTTTTTTAATTCCAAACAACATAACTCCAATCACAAATTAATCACAAAATAAACTTTTAGCAACATTTTTAATGTTTCCTTGATTGTAAAAACTTCCAAATCAACAGTTAAAAGGATTTTGAGCCGATAGGTGTTACTGCCTTGGCAAGATTGATGGAGACAGCGATCTGTTAGCGTATACACCGCCCAAATAGCTATGTGGAATTCTCTCATGTAGAGATTAAATGTCGTTTAAACTTTGGCCGAGGTCATTATTTACTTTGTTTATATACAAATGATGTTTATATACAAATGAACGCTTCATTATATGTTTATATACAAATGATGTTTAATGATGTTTATATTGGTTTTGGGTCGTCCTTTCCGCATATCTCATGGGATTGTAAGTTGGAGAGACGGCCGTGATGGCGGGGAGCGATGGGGATGGAATTCTCTCAAGCAGGGATTCAACCCGTGTCCTTATAAAAGGTCTTTGTCCGAGGTCACCGAGTTCGACCGGTGCAGTCGTTTGTGCGGCACCCGGGAAAACAACATCGTCACAATGAGAACAATGAACGTTATGCGAACGCGAATGTTATGCGGGAGTCCAAACCTGAGAATGCTGGAGACCAAAGCTGAAATTGGGAAAACTAAATAGCCTATTTTACTCCTGGAGATCCCAGGATTACCCACCCAAAATATCGTTTCGATCTGTTCAGCAGTTTTTACAGTACCTTCGAACAGACAGACGGACAGACATTTGGTGAATTATAGTAAGATAAAAGGCAATGTGTGTCCATTAGTCAGTATAGTGTGTCCTTTCTGACTGTGTGTGTCTCCTCAATGTCTGCAAAATCATGAAACCTAGAGGTCCTCAACTTTACATGCATGCAAAGTGAACTCCCAGGGAGTGCATGAATGAAACTGGGTTTTTGGGTGTGTTTAAACACCTTTTTTGAAGATCATTTAGGGGGTGCTCATCACCAAAAAAAAACAATAAAATAAACCTCACCAAAATGGCGGTGCACCATGTTGGTCAGCGCTCTGTCACATTGTTGGATTCTTCATCTGCCATTTTGTTTCGACCTATTCAAATGGGCCTTGCCTTGGAAACACGATCTACTCTCACGGACTAATTAAAGTGTAAAATTGAAATCTGTGTTCAGGTTTGAGGATCGGATCTCGAGGACTAAATAAGTGACAAATCTGGATTAAATCTTAAGAAATTACTGATTCTTATAACGAAGCATATATCTTGTAACTAAACTTTAAGCAGAGCTGTCCTTCTTCCTTCTCCACATTGGCAAAACATTAAACTTAACTTCTTCTACTGTTCCAACAATTACATTGAGTGAAGAAAAGATGAAGGAATATGTCCAAAGCGTAACGTTATTGAGTGCAACGAAAATCATTAATGAGCTGGATCACTGAAAAGGCTGCCGCAGCCACGGCTGGGTACTCTGTGGGGGGAAATCTCCGGAGTTAGGAAGGCAAAATAAATAAAATTAAACATCAAATTAAAAGAACAATTAACGATGTGAGGATTACAATGTGTAAGTCAACAGGACAAGTGAACTCCAAGTGCTCATCATTGAATGCCTGATCTTCACAAGTACGAATTGCTAATGGCTAGCCAAGCCAGCCGTTCCTTATCAACAGTTTCGTTGGAGTGCTTGCTTGAGTGTGTAAGCCACTTGGCGAGTGCTCCACAAGCTGATTACCATGCTTTCGCTAAGCGAAAAGCAGAGTTAAGCAGTCGGTCTCGTATGTATGATTAGTTAAGGGCCTATCTCATTGGCGGAGACGTCGCCGCGACTGCCGTGACTGATCAGTCGCGGCAACTCGGGCGACCAAAAAATGGCTTGCGCTCTCACCAAGGCGACGTCTCCGCGGCGGAGAGGTCGTTTCCCGCGACTTCTCTCTTGCGGAGACGTCTCCAGACAAGGTGACAACCAATTCGCCCGAAAGTCGCGGGGACGTCGCCGCGACGTCTCCAGCAGTCGCGGCGACGTCTCCGAGACGTCTTCTCAGTTGTGGCGACGTCTCCGGTAGTTGTCTCGAAAAAGTCTCCAAAAAATCGAACATGTTTGAATTTCCCGCGACTTCCCGGAGACCCGGCTAGTCTCCAGGAGACGTCACGGAGACGTCTCCGCAACCAGCGGAGACTCGAGTCGCCACCAGGTCGCCACCTAGTCTCCAGGCCAATGAGATAGGCCCTTTAAGAGCGTACATCAAAAACCTTAAACGAAGGAAATTGAAACTTTACCAAATGTTACATGACCATTTGATATCGTGCATATTGAGCGTACATTGAAAACCATGTAAAATTAGAATCATTGAAATCAATTTAGCCTTCATTGTGCTCTGCTGTGAAAAAAAAGTGCAGAAGAAGAAGAAGTACAATTTTCCATTTAACGATCTCCCTATTTATACTTTAGTGATTTATTCTGGCTTCTTTATCAGCCTTGTTAGTTATAAAACACTCAATAATGAGAATAAAATCGACTTTTTGGATGCAAGATCGAGGCTCGTGGAAGAGCTAACATTGATTAATAAAAAACGACAAACTGACACATAAAACATATGCTAAAGGGAGCGGGAGACAAGATGGAGAGCAGGGACATCGGGAGATCTGTGGGACGGAGGGCTTGGGGGAGGAGGCATTTGTGCGAGAGGTAAAAAAAACAACCACATGGACACTGCTAGGACTTCCAGGAAAGAAGTCGGTATTTCAAAAAAGTGGATCTGGGGTGAATTAGCAGGGGTAGAAAAGATCAGGGTTTTGGATGGGGGAAGATAAGAGATGGTGGTGAACAGCTGTTTTAAAGGCTTGGAGCGAGGATTGGGATTGAAGAGAGTGAGGGAGTTTGTTCCAAAGGCGGGAGAAAAGAGGAATGAAAGAGTGAAGATGAGCAGAGAGTCTAGATTTTGGCAATTTAACCATAAGAGGGTTGCTGGCAGATCTTGTGCGACCTGTAGGAATATTTGGGGGACAGAGCACAGAGAGAGCTGGGGGGTGGGGGGGGGGGTAGGCAGGAGAGGAGTCGGTAGAAGACAGAAAGACCACCAACCTGCCTGCGGTGAGTGAAAGGCTCTCACAAACAGCTTCATCGCGGGAGATTCCAATGATTCTGAAAGCTTTGGTTTCAATAGCGTGAAGCCGAGCAAGATGTGAGGCAGGAGCACCAGCCCAGAGAGGAGAGCAGTATTCCATTGAGCTGCGGATGAAAGCCTTGTAAGTTGGGAGGAGCTCAGGTGTGCCAAGGAAGGGTTTCGCACGATGCAGGATGCCCAGTCGGTGACTGGCTTTGGAGGCCAGCTTGGAAATGTGGTTTTCCCAGGAAAGATCATGGCAGATAGTGAGAAAACTTTGTCAAGACTTTTGAATGCACTCTACAGCAGACTTTTCAAATTTCAACACATTTACCTCAGAAGTGTAGATAGATGCAATGACAAATTTGTAAGACTGTGCTTGGAAAGTATTCTATTAATACCGTCCAGGGATGGCGCCCAAAGCTCGACAGGGGAGTTGAAGGGAGAGACACTCTCAATGGAGAACACCTCATATTTTAACATTGGGGATTTGAGTTGCTCCTTCCAAATATACCATCAACATTGTGTTAAATAGTTTTTGTCTCTTCCATTACGCCAAATAATATTGTTGTCGATTTTCTAGATTCATGTTGTACAATTCCCTTTTCTTTTTTTGTATACAAGATCGAGGCCCTTGAGCAGTTGTCAAACACCTTCCTGTAATCCTTCTGGGCTTTTGAGAGTTTGGTGACTATTTTCCACAAGAGGAAATCAATTACTTCCACAAGTTTCTTTAACATCCTTTTAGTCATGTTTTGAGGTTGTTTTTTTTCATGGATATGTGGTACATCTCTTCTGGGATGATTCCTGTTTGATGTTAGTTTGTTGTTGGTCGACAGATTGGTCAATATTGTTGAGGAAGTTGTTTCTTAAGAATATGGGAAATAAAAGGTGTTGCATTTTGTGAACTATACATCCAAATTTCTTTCCATCAAGATGGATTTGTTGAAACCTCAAGCAATGTTTGTGGAAATAGTCAAGTTTCATTAACCAGAAGCTATGGACTCCATCTGGCTTGTTAAATGCAGAATTTTTGTTGTTTTCGGATAATTTTTTCAAGAAGTATTACTTGATGCGTAACGATTCTATGTTAATTTCTTCATTTCTTGGATTTAAAAACATTCTTTATTCTTCTTGTGTTATTTTCACCCTCCATTTCCTTCATATTGGTCTTTGTGGGGTTCACCCACGTGTTAGATTTTGTCATTCTCCCTAGTTATTGATGAAATATTTAACCCCACCCTTAAAAATAAAAAAAACTAGAGGTTCCAGGGAACCTGAACTCAACTGGTCTATATCAATATGGTTAGAATATGCATAATAGAACCACAAACTATGTAGTTTATATGTGCTAAAGAAGTACAGTAACGTTGAAGGTTTGATCAAATTTTGATCAGTATTTGTGACTTTTAGATCTTGGACGTCGTCCAAACTGATGTTTATGGGTCGTCATGTCATAGGTCACGACGAGGTCATTTTTCGGACATCGTCAAAACCTGTAATATATGTGTTGAGGTTTGTTACATACTGTCTACACACCAAGTTTCAGCCTTCTAGCTACATTAGGAAGTACCAGATTGACAAAAATTGATTTTTCAATATGGCCGCCCTGCCACGCCCATTTTTGGGCGTGCAACGCCCAAATGCAATCCCAAACTAGTTTATGTCTTAACGATGCTGTATAACAAGTTTCATCAAATTTTATCAAAATTTGTGACTTTTAGAGCGTAGACGTCGAATTGTTTACAGACGATAGACAGACAGACGACGGACACTGGGTGTCCAGTTGAGTTAAAAAACGGTGGAATATTGTAATCGGGTCCATCTGTCTATTTGCCTGTCTGTCCGTCCATCCGTCGCACTATATTCTCCTAAGCAGTTGTGCAGCATATTCACCAAACATAGTAGTTATGATCACCACATGGCAAGAAGGTGCGAGAGCAGTATCACTTTTGCCCCCACCTGGGCCTTGGGTCGAGGTGAAAAAGTCAAATGCCCAAAAAATGTAATTACAGGCACATTTTAAACATTTTTTAAAATGAAACTTTGTATGTGCAATCAACATTGGGGAAGCAAGCAATATGTAACAATTTTTAGGGTGTGACCTTCGGTTCATGCCCAGGATCACAGGGGTCAAAACAGAAGTTTTTTTTTTTAAAACTCAAAAAATGCAATTACAAAAATGCAATTAAAGGCACATTTTAAACATTTTTTTAATGAAACTTTGTATGTGCAATCAACATTGGGGAAGCAAGCAATATGTACAATATTTAGGGTTTGACCTCCGGTTCATGCCCAGGATCATAGGAGTCAAAACTGAAGATTTTTTTTTTTAACTCAAAAATATTTATTATTGGGTCACTCCTGGAGAACTTTTTGCAATCTTTCAACTTCGCTTTAGGTGGGAAGCGTGGGGATTTCAGATGGCACGACATCAACTTCGATCTAGTTTCAGGTCATTTTAAAAATGTGGTTTCCTTTTATTTAGATCGTTTTTTTTGTACCACGATATCTATTTTGAGAATGTTTGGTAACGTCTCATGTGGATTTTAAGGTGCGATAGAATTTTGAAAGATTTTCCACAAATTGTGAATTTCTTTGGAAGCTCTCCACTGTTGATGTTCATGTGCCTTTGTAGCCTTGATGGACGATTACAAGATTTCCCACAAGTTAAAATTAGTATGGACGCTCGGTGTATTGATGGTGTAGCGAATGTGTTTTGCTCATCTTTTACTGTATGCGTCATTATGTGTGCAGTCAAAAGGTCTTTTAAATGGGTACAATAGGGGCACTTAAAACATTTGTACATCGTATCAACAGTAACTTCATTGTGTTTTTTTGAAGTGCAGCTGAAGTTCAGATTCTGTGGTAAACTTCAAACTGCATTTGGAGCTGGGGATCTTCTGGACATTTTGTGGGACCCCTGCATAAATATTCACAAAAAAAACAAACATTGCAATGACAATTTCAGTGTGATGTTATTCAACAACTCATGCAATGATTTAAAAATATGCAAAGGAAGCAAATAACTTTAATGGGTGGCTGCTTCACCAACATCTCAACCCCTAAGGAACAGTGATTGCTACATACACATCACCATCACAAAGGTAATGTTACGTTTGTGGGGGTAGATTAAAGAATCCCATAGTAAAGGTAGGACTGTATAATCGTAGCATGGACCGTGGATGCGTATGAGAAATCTCGATGTATTTAAGTAGAGACTGCAGCTTAAGATTGTTTATGTGTCTTCACAACAGGAGCTCTTGGCTGTGTGGGCAGCATTGTGAGGGAGGTTTTCGCCACGAGCGAAGCGAAGGAGGCAGTCCTGTCTGCTTGCCTCATGCCGGTGGCTACTTCGGGCGCAGCGTGGCCGCCATCTTGTGCCGGGTTCCGGCGGAGGGACATCGAGCTCTGGGCCTCGTCCCCAGGTGTAAACCTCGCCGAGGAACTTGTGAGGCCAGAGCTAAATGACTGGACTATAAAAAACCAAGACCAAAAGTCTAACAGCAGTGTAGCCGGGCTTGTAAAATATTATAAACCACAAACACATATGATTAGCTGTTTAAACAGTCGTTAAAGCTGTTTATAACATTAGAAAAAAGAAATTTGGAGGAATCCTGACATCCATGAGGTAAGTTTTACTTGCAGAACTGAGCGAAGATCGACTGTAATCTATGTAACCCCACAAAGGTTGGAGGTGGCTCATTTACCAAGCAGCTAGCTAGTGCTTGCCAAGCCAGCTGTTCCTTAAAGGTTTTGAATTGAGTGCTTGCTAGAATGATTAAACCACTTGGCAATCTCTCCACAAGAAACTTGGTAAATGAACACACACCCAATGTTCTTGAGCCCCGACCATAGATCGACTGGAATCGAATTAAAATGTTGGCCGGTGGACTCAGCCGTCGTAATGACATCACAGACGTAACAGACACAAAACTGATATATTTTAACTTCCAGTAAGTTTGCAGTCACTACGAAGGGATTAGTGTTACGATTAGATTTACTATAATATTAATGTTACGTTATCATTATTTCGAAAATGATATTACTATTTAAAAAACCGAGGCGAATTTCTTACTTCCTCGGTTATTAATATTAGTGCCGAACAATGATAATATCAATGATCATGAACCATACACCGCTTTAATCCATTACCCTTCCATTCACGACATTGGAATTAGTGTTATGGTTATATTTACTATATTATTATTATTACGAAAACGATACACTACTGTATTAAGAAACCTGGGCTTAATTTGTCCGAAGCGGTCCGAAGATAAGTCATAACGCCTGAGGCCTATACGTACCGAGGCGAATTTTGAAGAGTTGGAAGAGTATTGTTGGAAGAGCCATAACGTCTATGCTTTCGATATTTGATGATCATTTTAACAATCGGTTTGTTTGTGTTTCACACTGAATGAAAAACATAAAGATAGAGCATGGCGATTGTGATATATGACAGGTTCGACGATATGTTCGGCATGAACGGCATATATATCAAAATGGCGGAGTGTGGAGAGTCAGCCACAGTACGCCGTAATGACATCAGACGTAATCACATTACCCTGTCATGTGACCAGCTCCTCAGCTCTGATTGGTATACGTTTTAGGGGACACACATACATACATACATACACTGTTCTAGACGGCTTCGCCCGATGGGCTACGCTGTAAAAAGAACATTTATTTTATTTTATCTGTCCCCTTTTCTGTTTTTGAGTCAGCTTGTGAGGATCCTCAAAGTAGACATTAGTTTTTACCACACCTTTCGTTTGCACCTCTTTGGTCAATTTTCATAAAATTGTTGTGGTGCATTTTATTTGTCATGTTCCTTTATTCGTGATGGGTTCGGGGAATAAACCCATGTGCTTTCGTTTAGATAAACGCCTCGCATCCTTCCATCTCGCTCGCGCAATAACCGCTATATATTTGGCTGGTTGCCCTCGGAGTTAAAACCGTCTTGGCTATCTGTCACTGGTGATCTTAATTGCTGGCAACACGCCAGTAACTAGAACGGCACTCAGTAGAGTGCACACCTCCACCAGCTGAACAGTCCGGATCTGCACTCGGACCTTAACCAAAATCGAATTGTCTTGTTCTTGTCACCGACCTAACTCATCCACCAAGTTTTGTCATTATCTGTCCACAACTCTTAAAAATATCATGCTACATAGAGTCTTGGCCCCATCTCTCAATGGTGGAGAATCCCTTAAAATTTCTTGTATCTGGATCCAGATCTTCTCCAAAATCGAATTAATTCGACCTTGGCAGACACCCAACCTGTCCACCAAGTTTTGTCCAAATCCGTCCATAACGTTTTGAGATCTATCCTTCTCACAAACCAACAGACAGACAAAGAGGGGTGAAAATATAACCTCTGTCCACCTTTGGTTTAAGGCTCATGGAAGAGCAAGGTAATTGAGTGTGAATACATAAGGGAAGGAATGAACAGGAAGGATGAAGGAGAGGAGGGGGAAGAACAGTAATCTGCAAGAAAGAAGGTGAAGGTTAGTTCGGGTGAATGGGGGTGGAAATGATTGAAGCTAGGAATGGGGGAGGACCTTGTAATGCGAGTGCACTGCCGGTTTGAAGTCCTGGAGGGAATAATAATAATAATAATTCATTTATTTTGTATAGCGCTTTTCATGAAGCCCAAAGGCGCTTTGACAGAGTGCAAAACATAATGCATAACAAAACATGAAAACAACAATTGCAAAAAGACAAGAATCAATAGGGAAATATTTAAAGCAAAAGGAGGGAGAAGGAGAAGTGATAGTCAGGGGTTAAATGCTGTGGGTTGAATGTTGAATGCAGTGCTGAACAGGTGGGTCTTGAGTGATGTTTTGAATGTGGTGAGTGAGGAGGAGTCTCTGATGGTGTGAGGTCGTGAGTTCCAGAGGGTGGGAGCAGCGATGGAGAAGGCCCTGTCCCCCCAGGATCTGAATTTGGTCCGGATGGGGGGGGGGGGGGGGTCAGGAGGTTGGTACCAGCAGAGGTTGCGGGTGGGAGTGTGTCTGGAGAGGAGGTCAGCGAGGTAGGATGGGGCCAGGTTATGGAGGGCTTTGTAGGTCAAGAGGAGGATTTTGTACTGGATTCTCTGGGAGATGGGGAGCCAGTGAAGCTTGTAAAGGACGGGGGTGATGTGGTCACGGGTCCGGGAATGGGTGAGTAGACGGGCAGCGGAGTTCTGAATGTATTGGAGTTTATTGGTGATTGTTGAGGGTGAACCATAGAGGAGGCTATTGCAGTAGTCCAGACGGGAGGTGATGAAGGCGTGGATGAGGGTTTCTGCAGCCGTGGAGGAGAGGGATGAGCGGAGACGGGCGATGTTTTTCAGGTGAAAGAAGGCTGTCTTTGTGATCTGCTTAGTGTATTTGTCGAAGGAGAGGGTTTGGTCAAAGATGACGCCAAGATTCCGGATGAGAGGGGAGGTGGATACTGGGATACCGTCGATGTTAAGGGCAAAGTTATGGGTGGATTTTGTGAGCGTTTTTGGGCCAATGATGATTATTTCAGATTTATCACAGTTAAGTTTGAGGAAGTTGATTTGAAGCCAGGATTTTATTTCAGAGATGCAGTTTGTCAGGATAGAGTGGGTGTCGGTGGAGACGGACTTGGTGGAGATGAAATGCTGGATGTCATCGGCGAAGCAGTGGAATTGGAGACCATGACGGCAGATTAAGTGACCGAGGGGGGACAGGTAAAGGATGAAGAGGAGGGGGCCAAGAACTGAACCTTGGGGGACACCTTGGGGGAGGGGAGCAGTGGGGGATTTGCAGTTATTGATGGAGATGAACTGGCATCTGTCAGAGAGGTATGATTTAATCCAAGAGAGGGCAGTGCCGGTAACGTTAAAGGTGGATTCAAGTCGGGTGAGGAGGATGGTGTGATCGATGGTGTCAAAGGCAGCGCTGAGGTCGAGGAGGACGAGAATGTTGAGGTTGCCAGCGTCAGAGGAGAGGAGAAGGTCGTTGGTGATTTTGAGGAGAGCAGTTTCAGTACTGTGGTTGGAGCGGAATCCGGATTGGAATGTTTCATACAGGTTATTGGCAGAGAGGTGATGTTTGAGTTGCGCGGCTACAGCGCGTTCCAAAACTTTTGACAGAAAGGGTAGGTTGGAGATGGGTCTGAAGTTATTTAGGGTGTCAGGGTTTAGACCAGGTTTTTTTAGAATAGGGGTAACAGCAGCAATTTTGAGGGATGGTGGGACGATGCCTGTAGACAGGGAGGAGTTTATTGTTGCAATGATAAGTGGAGAGAGAGCAGGGAGGGAGGCCTTGACAAAGCTGGAGGGGATGGGGTCAAGAGTGCAGGTGGCAGTTTTCAATCCTATGAGGAGTTCAGAGAGGTCAGTAGGGGAGACCGGGGAGAATTGAGACAGGGGAAGGCAGGATAAGGGGGGGCAGGTGGTTGGAGGGGGAGCGGGTGCGGCGGTGGTCAAGCTGTTGTAAATGTTGTCAATTTTGTGTTGGAAGAAAGAAAGGAAGGAGATACAGTTGTCTACTGTGAATGACTGGGTGGTGGTGTCCAGGGGGCGGAGGAGTTTGTTTATTGTCGAGAAGAGTGCTTTTGGGTTTCCGGAGCCAGAGTGGATAATTTGAGAGTAGTAGGCGGAGCGGGCGTGGGAGAGGGCATCTTTGTAGAGTTGTAGGTGGTCCTTGTGGGCTTGGGAGTGAACTGTGAGACCTGTTTTATTGCGGAGTCTTTCAAGTTGGCGAGCACGAGTTTTCATCAGGCGGAGTTCAGGGGTAAACCAGGGAGCAGAATGGGTGAAAGAAACTGTTTTGGTTTTTACAGGTGCAAGCTGGTCAAGGCAGGAGGAGAGAGTGTGGTTGTAGTAGTCAGTGAGGTCGGAAGGGGTGTGGAGGTCAATGAAGGGAGAAGTGGACATTTTTTCAGAGAGGATGGATGAGAATGAGGTAGGTGAAAGATCGTTTAGCTTACGGAAGTTGATAGTGCGATAATGTCTTGGTGTTGGGGTGGGGATGTTGATGGTCATAGTGATGGCTAAGTGATCAGAGAGGGTGAGGTCGGAGCCAGAGAGATGGTGCAAAATTAATCCAGTGGAGCAGACAAGGTCCAAAATGTGACCACGGATATGCATAGGAAAGTTGACATGTTGAGTGAGGTTAAAGCAGGTGAGTAAATCAGTGAAGTCAGTGGTTATTGTGGAGTCAGTGGAGTCCATGTGGATATTGAAATCACCAAGGAGGAGGATTGAGGGGGAGAGGGAACATAGCTGGGTCAGAAAGTAGGAGAAGTCAGACAGGAATAATGGGTGTAGTTTGGGAGGGCGGTAGACGACAGCCATGACTGACTGCGTGCGACCAGAGAGTTTAAAAGCCAGGTGTTCAAAGGATGAGGATGAGGCTGGTCCTGATGTCTCGACGGTGGATAACGGCAATTCCACCACCTCGGCCCTCCGAGCGTGGTTTATTGACGTAGGAATATCCATTGGGTGTGGTGAGGTTGAGCGTGTAGTAGTCCAGTGGTTGTTGCCAGGTTTCGGTGAGACAGAGAAAGTCCAGTTTGTTATCCAGGATGTAGTCGTTGAGGATGAGGCATTTGTTGTTGAGGGACCGGGTATTGAACAGGGTGAGCTTGATGTTGTTTTGAACAGCAGGGATGAATTCAGGTGATTTAACCAGGGTTTGCAGGCAGGAGGTGCGATTTTGTGCGTTGCCGTGACTAGGTGCGCTGGGACGATGAGTGCGAGTGCGCTGAGCCGACCAGAGGACGGGGATGGAGTGACCTGATTGTACATATACAAACTTATGACCGGAGCCACGGTGAATGTACCTGGGTCGTCGGAGGAGTCCATTTGATTTGATGGCAGAGATGCATGATGGGGTGGAGTGGGTATTGAGCAGAAGGAGCCTTGCGGCGGAGTACTGCAGAGCCATGCCAGGCAGGAGCGGAGAGGCGAGCACGAGGCCAAGGTTGAGGAGGTGAAACAATGGTCCCAACCCACGGGAGCAGGCCCAAGGAAACGAAGGAGACGAAGGAGCCAGGTAGGTGAAGCCAGGAGCAGAGTCGGGACCAAGCAGAGGGCAGACAGGAGCAAAGAGACGATCACGGCAAAGCGGGAAATGCAGCGGCAATGAACCGCCGCCGCTACAAATCAAGATCACGGCGGGAAAACCGCCGCCACATCGCTGCGAAGGACACAACCCACGAGAGCGTGCCTGAGGAAACAGCGAGCAGGCGAAGGAGCCGGGTAGGCGAAGCAAGGAGCAGAGCCGGGACTATGCGGAGGGCAGACTCAATGGCCAAAAAATCCGCACGACCACCAAAAAAGCAAGCCACAGACAGTGGCCCAGTCGAAGAAGCGGCGAGCATGTGACGCCTGCGTCCTCTTCAGACCGGACCGGAAGCGGAAGCCGTTGTTGGATAGTTGGATAGAACAGCCTAAGGAAGGTGGTTCTACAATTGGGAGAAAAAGAGGAAAAAAAATTGAGGTGTGCAATCAGCCTAGATTTGGGGAGATGAACAAGGATGGATTTGTAGGAAGAAAAGTGCATCCTGCAGTGTTAAGCTGGATCTGAGTGCTGAGAGATCAGAGGAAGCTAGGACGGGTTGGATGACTCGTTATGGACAAATTCAGATGAAACTTGGTTGGATGAGTTGTGTTGGTGACAAGACCAAGTACATAAGATTTTGGTTAAGGTCTGGATGCAGATCCGGCCTATCGGTGGATACCACACGTAAATGTTCAGCCTGGCCGAGGTATGTGCTCTATTGAGTGCATATCACTTGATCCAAAGTGAAACGTATAATTTGGGGGCAGATAGAACAGAAGAACATAGAGGTGATTAACTCAGGAATAATTTAGCAGCGAAATTAACATTATGCAATCAATTCATTGGTGGGGATTAGGACCAGACCGAGAAACCATTTTGGCAAAACTTTAATGATAAATCCCTGAGAGAGGTTAAATTGGTAACGCTCTCTGGAGGTCAAGGGTTAGGGGGGCTGGCACGTTATTTATATTTGCACAATTTTCTCAATTTCCCAGGAGTTTCAAGAACTTGGACAAGTTTTCCACAGCTTTCTAGCACTGGAAAATACTCTTTCATTTTTCCAAGAGTTTCAAGGACTTTCAACTCTGTTCCTGCAATAAATGTTTCATAATGCAAAATGCCTTGCCGGCATAAAATAAACCCTAATAGTACCACTCAAAAAATACCACTATACATGGATGAGGTGTGTGTGTGTGTGTGTGTGTGTGTGTGTGTGTGTGTGTGTGTGTGTGTGTGTGTGTGTGTGATACTTTTTGATGTCTATTAATTAATTACGTACTATTCAAATGTACCTTTTAACCCTTTAGACTGCTGAGATCCCTTCGACCTTGGGAGACCCTTCGACCACTTGAGACCCAAAAGACCCCCCCCCCAAATGGTTTATTTGGGGATGACCCCAAAGACCCAAATCGCCCAAAAGTCCCCGAGGAGCATCTGAGGACCCAAAAGTCCCCAAGAACCCAAAAAGTCCTTGATGACCCAAAAGTCCCCGAGGACCCAAATCACCCAAATGTCCCCAAGGACCCAAAAGATCCTTGATGACCCAAAAGTCCTTGATGACCCAAAAGTCCTTGATGACCCAAAAGTCCCAGAGGACCCAAAAGACCCAGATGACCCAAAAGTCCCTGAGGATGCTACAAGTATGCTACAAAGACATGAAAACCAATGAAAATTTGGTCAAATGGACCAACAGGACCCCTAGTGAAAGAAACGAAATTAAATTTTTAACCTTTGAAATTCCAAAACAATTTAATTTATCTTGATTTGAGATGGACACTTCAATGGTGGAAGGTTTCCAGCTGATGATCTGGTTGGTCGTTGAATCAGACAGTGCCAAACTGAAGGAATTATTGAGATCTCAATCACGCTCGTTCTGCATCTCATTTTTTTTTTCATCAGTCCTGCTGAAGAGGTTCCTTGTTAGGGAAGCAGGGTTCTTCTTCAACTAAGGCTACAACATATTTATTCATGTCTGACAATGAAACATTTATGACTGTGTGCACCCACCCAGCTTCACCACAATATCTACTCTGGATTCATAATAAATAACATCCACTCCTTATCTTTTTCTCATCTTCCCCAATATCTATATAATGATCCTTTCCCTTTCACAACATACACGACACGAGGAAACCTACAGATAATCTCGAGCAAAACACAACATTCATGGAAACAATAGTACACCACAAAACAGGCCGCTGTTGCTTAAAATAGGATTTCATCAAATTATTTTGAGGATAATGGATAACTCAGAATTTCATAAAGGAAAATTGTGAAAAATAAAACAATAAAAAGAAAAGAAATCCACAGCAGTTCATTATCAAAATCGTTTCAAGCAAAATATATGGATGACGTCACAAACCTTCATCGTGACGACTTTCAAGCAATGCAAGTTTTGACTCTTTTGGGTCGTGGAAAATCCAGATGCTCATCGAAGTCTTGTTTTGTTTTCACTTTCACCTTCATAACTAAATATGGAAGAAAAAAAAACTTTTTACAAACGCAGACAATCACATTAAGGACAGTGTGATTCTGCATCCGCAGACGTTTTTCAACACTTCTGCTGACTACTTCGTCATTTCAAACAGGTCGGTGGTCTCTGTCCTCTACCACCTCCTTTCTGGTCTTGCACCCCCTGCTCTTTCCATATTTTGCCCCCCTCCCCCTCTCCCCACTCCACTCAGGTTCCTACAGGGCACACACAGTCTACCATCAACCCCCTTCTGGTGAAACTACCCAAAAATCAGGGTCACTGCTCACCTCCACTTATTTGTTCCTCTTTTTTCCCCACTTGTGGAACTAACTTCCACATTCTCTTCAATCTCGTTCTTCCCTCCAGGTCTTTAAGACAGCTGTTCACCACCCTCTGAGCTTGTCCCCAATCCAAAATCATAATACTTGCTACCCTCGTTAACTCCACCCCATCCCTCCTCCTTCCAAATTTCCAGTTTCCTCTCCTGAGTTTCCTTCTGTATCCATATTGTCCACCCCATGTGTCCTCTCCTACCCCCACCCATTGTTTGTCCAAGTCTCCCTCTATCCTGGCCTTCAACTTTGCTGTTGGAGATTCCACCATCACTCTCTCCCTCTCTCTCCCCACCGTTCCCTTTTATCCTGTTACATCCTGATCCATTCAGGGTACTCTCTCTTCCAGGAGCCTTGACTATGTATACAAAAAAATTAACGACAACGAAATTCGTTAGAGCGCATATTCCACCAGGCTGAACACTTTTCGTTTTTTATCCCACTGATAGACCAGATCTGCATCCGGATCTTCACCAAAATCTAATCTGCTTGCCCTCATCACCCAATCAAGTCATACATCAAGTTTCATACAAATCTGTCCACAACGTTGTGAAATATCATGCTATATATTGTACACATCGTCCCGGTGTGTACCCCGGTTTAGAATAGGTACACCGTATCCATGCGTGTCGTAAGAGGCGACTAAAAGGGTTGGCGTCAGGAAGGGCATCCGGCCATAAAAACATTGCCTCAAAAAGAGAACCATGACAATTACGACTACATATGGGCAGGGTACAGCCCAAAGTACCCCGTGGGGGACCCCACTCCCGCTCGTCAAAACTCAAGGTGGGGAACCCGATCGAAGCAAGGGTGGAAATCATTCCATTTAAGACGACGAAAAGTCTGATGCCCGACGTGGAGATCGGTTTCTGAGATTTGGGACATGGAATGTAGGGACAATGACAGGGAGATCAGGACAAGTGGTGGAAGTATTGGTCAGAAGAAGAGTGGACATATGTTGTGTGTAGGAGACGAGATGGAAGGGAAGTGGTGTGAGAATGGTGAAGGGTAGGCAGCGACAGAAATACAAGTTTGTGTGGCAAGGGTGCCCAGAGGGTGTGAATGGTGTTGGTGTCCTGTTTTCTGAGGAGTTTGTAGACAGTGTGGTGAGTGTGACTAGAGTGAGTGAATGGTTGATGATGGTGAAAATGATGATTGGAAAGCTCTTGGTGAACATAATCTCGGGATATGCTCCGCAGGTTGGTCGGAGCGATGAAGAGAAGGACAAGTTCTGGTGTGCTATAGAGAAGCTGATGGAAAACGTGAAAGATGAGGAAGTTGTTGTGGTAGGAGGAGACCTAAATGGACATGTGGGAAGGAGTATGGACGGTTTTGAGGGAGTTCATGGGGGTTACGGATATGGTGTGAGAAATGGAGAAGGTGAAAGGATTTTGGAGTTTGCTGATGGAGCTGATTTGTTGATTTGTAATACTCAGTTCCAGAAAGAGGATAATAAGCTTGTTACACACATCGTCAGGTGGGTCGACAACCGTTGACTACCTGCTGGTGCGTAGGCGAGATAGGGGGCACCTCCGGGACACAAAGGTGATCCTGGGGGAGGAGGCTGTTTCACAGCACCACTTGGTTGTCTGCGACATAAGGGTGAAAGGTGCGAGGAGAGCTCGGCGGGTGAAGTACCAACCGAGAATGAAGGTGTGGAGGTTGAAAGAGGTGACAGTGAGCGAGGCATTAAAAGAGAGGCTGAGTATGGTGGAGGATGATGTGGTTGAGCTTGAAAGTGGTTGGAGGTCAATGAAAGATAGTCTGTTGGGAGCCGTTGGTGAAGTATGTGGATGGACAAAAGGACCACCGAGGCACTCGGAAACATGGTGGTGGGATGATGAAGTTGGAAAGAAGATTGACGAGAAGAGGAAGAAGTTCAAGGAGTGGCAGAAGGCGAAGGGTATGGGGGCAGAAAAGGCAGAGCATGAAAGTTATAAGGCAGCCAAGAAGGCTGCAAAGAAAGAGGTAGCAAAGGCACAGGAGGCATGTAGGAAAATGTTTGGAGAACGCTTGGATTTGGAAGAGGGTCAGAGAGCGGTATTCAGGATTGCAAAGCAGATTGCAAAAGAGAGGTGTGATGTGATGAGGGTGAGTTGCTTGAAGGATGAAGTGGCACAAATCGTTGTGGACCCAGATGGAATTAAAGGAAGATGGAAGAGATATATGGAAATACTGTTGAATGCAGAGAATGAATGGGATGGCAACATAGAGAGTAACCCAGTTTTAGGACCGGCAGAGAAGATAACCGAGAAGGAAGTTGAGGAAGCGATAAAAGCAATGAAGAGTAGAAAAGCGGGAGGGCCGACGGGAGTTGTGGGAGATATGTTGAAGGCAGCGGGAAATTGGGGTGTGAAGAGAATGACAGAGATCTGTAATCTGGTGGTGAAAGAAGGCCGCATTCCAGTGGATTGGGAACTGAGTACCCTCGTCCCTCTATACAAGGGGAAAGTGACCCTCTGGACTGTGGCTCGTATCGAGCGATAAAGTTATTGGAGTGGTATTGAAGGTATTGGAAAGGGTGTTGGAGAGGAGGATAAGGAAGAAAGTGAAGATTAACGAAATGCAGTTTGGATTTATGCCAGGAAGAGGAACGACAGACGCGCTTTTTATTGTGAAGCAGTTGCAGGAGAAGTATATGGAGAAGAGGAAGAAGTTGTTTCTTGGGTTTGTTGATCTGGAGAAAGCATTTGATAGGGTTCCACGTGAAGTAGTGACATGGGCATTGAGGAAGTTAGGAGTGGAGGAATGGTTGATCAGAGTAGTGATGGCAATGTACAAAAGAGCACGCACAGCTGTAAGGACGAAGGACGGGAACAGTGGTGAGTTTGAGGTGAAGGTGGGAGTGCATCAGTGGTCGGTACTAAGTCCACTACTATTTGTAGCTGTGATGGAGGTGCTGGCTCAGAACGTAAAGGAGGGTTTACCGTGGGAGTTGTTGTATGCAGATGATCTGGTGTTGATTGCAGAAAGTATGGATGGACTGAAGGAGAAGATGAACAAGTGGAAGGAATGTATGGAGACAAAAGGTCTGAAGTTGAATATCGGAAAAACGAAGGTGATGGCAAGTGGGCCGTGTGCTGGGAAGTGGCCATGTGCTGTGTGCAGGAAGGGTGTCAGAGTGAATTCCATTCAATGTACAATGTGCGCTGAGTGGGTTCATCAAACATGTAGTGGTTTGAGAGGGTCATTAACCAGTGTGGCAGCTACATTCAAATGTAAGGTGTGCACAGAGGGAGCTGCAGATGGAGGAAATGTTGAGTTGGATCTTGGAGATGACGTGAAGCTGGAAGGTGTGAAAACATTTTGTTACCTTGGAGACATGCTGAATGGAGAAGGTGGATTAGACTCGGCAACGGTTGCTCGAGTGAGATGTGCATGGAAGAAGTTTCGGGAACTGAGTGGCGTGCTGACGAGGAGGGGTGTCATTGAAGCTGAAGGGAAAGGTGTATGCTGCATGTGTGAGAAGTGTTATGATTTATGGGAGTGAGACATGGGTAATGAACGCAGAGCAGCAATGAAGGCTGGAAAGGGTGGAAATGCGAATGGTTCGGTGGATGTGTGGAGTATCGTTGAGAGAGAGGAAGACAAATGATGAATTGCGAAAGATGATGGGAATAGAGCCTGTGATGGATGCTGTGAAGAGAAACAGGTTGAGATGGTTTGGTCATGTGTTGAGGAAGGATGAAAGTGACTGGCTGAAAAGAGTGATGGAAATGAATGTAGAAGGAAGTAGAGGACGGGGAAGACCAAGAAAGACTTGGCTAAAGATGGTCGAAGAAGAAATGCGGGCAAGGGGGTTAAACAAGGGGAGATGCAGTAAATAGGGCAAAATGGAGAACATTGTCATGGGGACCGCAAGGCTAACCCCCGCTCTTGCAGGGAAAATGGCCTTAAAATGCCCGTTGTTGTTTGTTGTTTATCGTTTTGGTTTGGTCATGTGTTGAGGAAGGATGAAAGTGAAAGGGTGATGGAAATGAATGTAGAAGGAAGTAGAGGACGGGGAAGACCGAGAAAGTCTTGGCTAAAGGTGGTGGAAGAAGAAATGCTGGCAAGGGGGTTAACAAGGAGAGATGCAGAAAATAGGGCAAAATGGAGAACATTGTCATGGGGACCACAAGGCTAACCCCCGCTCTAGCAGGGAAAATGCCCTTAAATGCCTTTTGTTGTTGTTGTTGTTGTTGTACATCGTTTTGGCCCCATCTCTCAATGATGAGGAATCGCTTGAAAAATGTTCTTAAATAAATATTCTCATATATTATTCTCAAAATATTTTCAATATCCGGATCTTCACCGGAATTGAATCAATTTGGCCTTGTCACACACCCAATCTATCCACCAACTTTTGTCTGTCCACGACTTTTTGACATATCCTGCTCACAGACAAACAAACAGACAGGGGTGAAAACATAACCTTTGTCCACCTTCGGTGGGAGACGAAATGAATACACCAGCATCAAACTTTTCCAATTTCTAATTTACTTTCTCATCATACCACTTTCATATCTTTCTTTCCACTAGTATCACTTTTTTGAGCACTTATTTTCCTTCTCAACGCCATAGTTATCCTTCTCGGAGCTCCCTCTGGAATACAGTAATGACCACCTTTAGAGGCCATTTTCCCCGCAGAGCAGGGGTTGGCCTTTTTCGAGCACCATGGTCCGCTTTTTGAAGCAATGTTTTAAGGCCGGATGCCCTTCCTGCCGCCAACCCTGTTGGTCGCCTCTTGCGACACACAGGGAATTACCAGTGAACTGGTCCTCAATTTTGCCGACCTCGGAAGGATGACAGGCTGATTCAACCCCCCTGGCGTTAATTAAGCGATCGACCAGGATTCCACCCGAGGATCCGAGGATCCCAAGCCTGCACCCTAACCGATAAGCCAACACCAGGCTGTCTCTAGAATACAGTAATGCACAGGAATATTTAAATTGATTAAATGAAATGCACTTCAACAAAACGCGACGGCGTAAAACGAGGTGGTGAAGGAAGGAAGGAAGAAGGGCACGGAGGGAAGATGAAGAAGAAAGAAGTAGAAGAAGAAAAAGAAAAACAAACAAACAAACAAGAAGAACGACACTGAGGGAAAGTGACACTCCGACGTCATCGTCCAGGATGCAAGCCGAGTGATGCTTTGGTGTTTTGTGAAGAGATGAGTTCTGATTTTAAATTCCAAGGTCGAAATTGTCGACAAAAAGTTAATGAATATGCATTTTGAATTCGTCATTGAAAAGTGAATTAAGTTGAACAAAAGTTCCTCATGCATATCGGGCTTCGAGGTCACAAGTCGAATTTTTCAGCATACTCGACATGGATGTAGAAGGGATGTGAATGCGGTGGATAAACAAATAAATGGAAAACAAAGCATTAAGTACCAGGGTGTTTCCCAACTTACCTTCTTCCAAATCTGCTCTCTCTTCTGTGAGACAAAGGGAGTAAACATCCTCTATTTTCAACTTCAGGATTGCACATCCTTCCACCTCTTCGCCATTTGTTCCACATACGGGTAGAACAGGTTGCTTTGATTCTTGCTGGTGCCAAGAATCCTTGCAACAGGTATGTTCAGCACACATCGTGGGGTGAACCTTTTTTGGAAGAAATAAACAACTTGCTGATGTTGATTAACCTGAGAATCTTCATCCCAGCGCCATACCCACAAATGAAGTACCGTACCTCGAATTGAAAATGAGAATCTGTGACGAGGTCAGTAACAGCTTGAGCCTTTAGGGGAAAAAACAACAAAAAAAACAACATCAGATCTGTCAGGAATAGAACAAAGTAATGAGTGATTTTTAGATAGGAAATGTGAAACAAACATTTTTACCTTCGCAAAAGCGGAAGGTTATGTTTTGATCGCTGTGTATTTATTTGTATGTCTGTGTGTGTGTATGTTAATCGCATAACTCAAAAAGTATTCAACCGAATTGCATGAAATTTGGTGGGATGATTGGTTATTATACGGGACACATTTGATTAGATTTTGGGAAACAGATTTGCTCAAATTCTGACTATTTTTAACTCGATCGTATTTCACTCAAAGTTATGAGCGACTGAAGAAGAAGATGTCCATCCAGGACGTCATCACTATAACGCGATCTCCCGCGATCATTTCAACCTCAAAAAAAATTATAATTGCAGATTTGACAATAGATGAGGCATATTAACAAACGAATGAAACAGATTTGCTCAAATTCTGACTATTTTTAACTCGATCGTATTTCACTCAAAGTTATGCGCGACTGAAGAAGAAGATGTCCATCCAGGACGTCATCACTATAACGCAATCTCCCGCGATCATTTCAACCTCAAAAAAAATTATAATTGCAGATTTGTCAAGAGATGAGGCATATTAACAAACGAATGAAACAGATTTGCTCAAATTCTGACTATTTTTAACTCGATCGTATTTCACTCAAAGTTATGAGCGACTGAAGAAGAGGATGTCCATCCAAGACGTCATCACTATAACGCGATCTCCCGCAATCATTTCAACCTCAAATGAAATTCAAATTGCAGATTTGTCAATCGGGGAGGCATATTAACAGACGAATGAAACAGATTTGCTCAAATTCTGATTTTTAAAAATCGATCGCATTTCACATAAAGTTTCACATCGCATACACTCCCATGCCAAGTACAGAACAGTAGCTGCGGCGAAGGTATGCGCTCTACCGAGTGCCCGGATTCTAGTTTTAAACTGATTTACTTCTGTTGTAAATATCATTTCAGACCCAAACATATTATGGAGTGACAATGTTTTCCACTATCGGGGGTGAGGGAGAGAGGAAATATCAGGAACCTGAGAACAAATTGGAACACTTTCACAAATTCCTCCCATTGCACATCAGGGGTGTGTTCCATTGTCAATCAGCTTGCCAAGCCAGACGTTCCTTTTCAACAGATTTCTTGGAGTGCTTAAGCCACTTGGCGAGGGCAATACAAGCCGATTGGTAATGGAACGCAACCTAGAACATGAATACCCCACCCACCTCCCTTTCTTTGCCATTCCTCCCCCACCACCCTTATCTCCATCTTTCCCACATGCAGACACACCCAATCTCCTTCCTCCTCTCTCTGCTCTCTTTCTTTTCTCTCTCTTTTTTTTCTTTCTTTCTTTCTTTTCTCTCTCTTTTCTCTCTCTTTTCTCTCTCTTTTTTCTCTCTTTTTTCTCTCTTTTTTCTCTCTTTTTTCTCTCTTTTTTCTCTCTCTCTCTCACACACACACACACACACACACACACACACACACACACACACACACACACACACACACACACACACACACACACACACACACACACACACAACCCTCAGTGGCGTACTGAGGGTGTCCGGCACCCGGGGGCAAAACAATTGCTCCACTTCTCGCCCCAAAATCCCCAACCCCACTTGCCATAGACATAGGGAAACTAGGATCTTTATGTTAAAATTTCGATTAATTGACCATTTACCACTCCACTCGATGCAGTATTGTGTACGGCTTCGCTTCCTGTGCAGATAGCTTCAGCAGCGCACACTCGTCTATTTAAAAAAACGAGGATTTAAAAGTCATAAGTCAAGGACAGTGGAGTCACGATTTCACCCTTGTTGGAGCCCATCAGGACGACATGTCACACAAACGTTTACTTGTGGCCATGCAAACCTAGTCAGTTTAATATAGTATTAGCCTTCCAAGCTTGATGGAGCAGAAAGGCACAGATTGCGTCCCACAGCAGCCAAAGCTGCACAATCTGTGAGCAGTAATGTACGTCTGCCACACGAGAACATTACCTCTGATTTACTGCCATGGTAATTATTTCCATGGCAACTATTGTTTACTTGGTCTTTGCAAGTATCATGCCATGAACGACATCTTTTTTGTTTATACATTTCTCTGTAATTTTTTTTCTATTACTTTCACTTTTCTCCCAGTCCCAATCCCCTTGACGTTTCCCCCCCAAACCCACAACTCTTGGGGACGCCTCTTTGTGGTGGCTGTACCCCCAAATGCCAAATCTTCCCCATTCTTCCCTGCTGCCCAGATTTGTCAGGACAGCGCGGTCATGATCAGAGAGCGCCGATCGGTCCCGATGGACCGGCCCTTTCCCTCTTGTCTCTCTCTTTCTTTCTTTATCTCTAACTCTAGCTCCAACTCTGTCGTGGCCCTGACTTTGAGAAGGCAGGGGTACACCATCCTGGGGGATCCCTGGGTTGCTCCTGCGACATCGACCGGCTGTCTCCATGCCACGGTCTTGTTCAAGAGAACTGTCCGGGCGATAAAACAACAACAACGCCCTACCCCTCCTACCCCTGCTCCACCATGTGGTATGCAGACATATATGCACATTGTGTTCATAACATTCTTTGTATACATTCACACGTGATGTACTTCCCTGTAAACTGTTTATTCCTTGCATCTTTTTACATGCTCAACAAATGAAAATCCATAGAAAAGTTTGTTAGAGTAAAAACCTGTAAAATTATATTTAAAGTAAGCTCAACATCAAATTCCCCTAAATTGTCCACGACTACAACCACTAAAAAAAAAAAAAAATTTTTTTTTAAAACTACTCCGCATGCACAGCAAAGTGGCGCAGAGAGGGTTCACCCTTTCGCATTTCATTCCTTTGGAACAGGGGGAATGTGAGGTTGGGCAGAAATTTGGGATTTCTTTTGGCCATGGTGGCAGTGATAACATACCTACTCTTCGCAAAGAACACTATGTGATCTATAATATCCATCAACTAATGCAGACAGATGGGACGCCTGCTTAATGAAGGGATGGCACACACATTGATGAACCACCATGCCTCTGAAACACCAGGATGGAAGTTTACAGCTGGCTCAAGATCGAAACCTAACCTGGACAGGTGCAGTGATGGTAACCTTTTTTTCTGTGTATCCTTTTCCTCCAGTCATTATTCTTTGGCATCTATAACAAAAAAAAAAAAAAATTGAATGCTCACAAAATACAATTCCAACTACGAGCAGTGCTGGCGTCTGCAATGCAGACCTAATCTGCCACCCACATGGAGCCCCCATTCAAATGTTTTTACTGTGAAAATGTCGCCCAAAGTGATTGTCAATAGTACAAACAAGAACGACACTCTGACGTCGACAGATATGCCTCAGCCCACATTATTACATCATTATACATACTTGTACCAAGTTTGGTTTAAATCCATTCAGCTATTCTCAAGCATCACATTTTTACCTGACACGACCTCTGACCTTTGAGGTCAAAATCTAATCAGTTCATCTTTTCATCATAATATATATTGTTACGGTTCTCTACGCCACCCTTCTTCCCCTTACCAAGGGGGGATTAATCCCCTCGTCTTTGCTGGGCTTGGCGGAACCGAGGCTTGATACGTCCCTTCCGGACAAACGCGGAGTAGGGTCCCGGGACCACTTCTCGCTCGTACCTAATTCCCCACGCTGCCCTGGAAGCGAGGAAACAAGCCTCGCACGAACCACGTGTGGTTTGAGTACGCCGAGCGGATTGAGTACCACGTGGTCCGTGCAGTTTTAATTAGTGGAACCCAATTTGAGCGGTTCTACCGGTGCCACGGTACACTGGTAATTCCCTGTTTATCGTAAAAAGGCGACAAACAGGGTTGGCGGCAGGAAGGGCATCCGGCCGTAAAACATTGCTTCAAAAAGGGGACCAAAAAAACAACAACAACCACGGTCCCCGAAAAGGCCAACCCCCGCTTTGCGGGGAAAAATGGCCTCTAAACGGTGGTTTTACCGGTGCCACGCTTAGCCAATGAATAAACCACAGGAACAGTCGAATGGAAGAAAGGAAGAACACAGGTTTAATTATTCCCACACGTATGTACAATGATCAGGGACGCAGAGACACAGAGCAGCCTTAGACAATCTTATCTTTTCCCAGACAACGGGCCCATCTCACACTCACACAGGGAATTGCAGATGGGTATATGTTCCCCAACGCGTCGACGTGGTCATCCAGAGACGGTCCCCGTCCGGCTCTCCAAGCCCCAGCACGTCCCGCGAAGATGGTAGCAGGCGATGGTAGGAACCTCGTAGCGCGTCTCCCGAACAAGGAAGATAACGAGGTGGAATGGCAAAGGGCGGGACTTTTAGCGCGGCTGGCGATTACTCAGCCGTTCTCACTCGCGCGACTGAATGCGCTGTATATCGGTTCATGCGCGTCTGGCTGCACCACCGTATCTGTACAGCTCTCGGACGCTGCCAACTCCTCTTCCTCGATCCTCTGAGCTGGTTAGTGTGCGCGAGTTCTTTGATGCTCTCCACTTGCGAGTCCTCTGTTCAACAGCTTTCCCGCGCGAGTCCTATTGAGTGCAAATCCATCTGCGAGAGTTCTTCGATTATCAGTGTTCCCGCGCTGGTCCTTTAGGCAGCAGTCCTTCTGTGCAAGTCCTCTGCTTCAAGTCTTTTTGAGGGCTTTGCGCAGCGGGTTTTATAGCTACGCCCCCGAACCTTCGGGAACACTCTCGACCCTTCTCACCACGCCCTGTGACGCAACGCCGCCGTCACCACCTCTGAGCCCTGATTGGCGGCTCGTGCTTACCGTCAGCGCTTCCGCCGCTCCGCCCCAGTCCTCCTAGCCTGCCTCGTGTTAACTCGCCCAAAATGAACCAACGTTAGCGCAAAAAGGGATTGAGGCTACGGACGTTGGATGCTCGGTGGCAGTAGGGCCTATTCTCCTGACTCTACTTCAACGCAGAACTAACAATGGAAAGGAACTAAGCTCACAAATACTAAGACATAACTATACTATCGCGAGGCTACATGTTGCTTGTGTGACTAACGATGGGGGGCAAATTTTAACCTTTATTAGACACTTTACAAACTGAAAACCGCAACAATACTGATACCATGTTTGGTCAAAATCACATCACTGGTTCACAAGCTAGCGCTGTAACAGAATGTGTACCCAACGGGACCTCTGACCTTTGACCTAATGACTCAATAATAATACATACATTTACCAAGTTTGATTTAAATCGCTTCAGCTGTTCTAAAGTTATCACATTTTACCTGACATGACCTCTGACGCCATAATCCAATCAGTTCATTTTTGCATCATATATACAGGTTGTTCAGATGCCTGGTGTTGGCTTAGCAGTTAGGGTGCCGGCTTGGGATCCTGGTCGATCCCTGAATTAACGCCAGGGGGGATGACTCAGCCTGTCATCCTTCCGAGGTCGGCAAATTGAGTTCCAGTTCACTGGTAATTCCCTGTGCGTCGCAAGAGGCGACCAACACGGTTGGCGGCAGGAAGGGCATCCGGCCATAAAACATTGCTTCAAAAAGAGGACCACGGTGCCCGAAAAAGGCCAACCCCTGCTCTGCAGGGAAAAATGGCATCTAAAGGTGGTTGGTATACAGGTTGTTCAAAAAGGTGGACTGTTTGAGCAGCCTGATATCTTGTCATTTCTAAAGCTATACCCTTCTCTCTTGCAGGTTATTGTGGCGGTGGTGATGGTGATATTCCATTTCTAACAAGTTGTCAGTACGTCAACTATGGTGTTCACAGTCCAACAAAAAGTGAGAATCGTGACTTTGTGGTTCGAGACAAAATCCTACGTGCAGGTGTACCGGCGCACATGGAAACAGTGGCCGCCCACTAAGTATTAACAAGGACCAAGGGAACATTGGTCTTGAGAAATTCTGCTGTTGAAACTCCGAAGAAATCCCACCGTCGGCGTTCCCGAGAACTGGCGATCTCAGCCTCATCGATGTGATGCATTCTCACTTCTGAACTCAAACTCTTCCCTACATCATATCTATAAGGCATAAGCTAACTCCGAATGACATGGTGAGACGAGTAACAATGTGTGATTGGTTCCGTGACCGAATGGAAAGGTTCTCAAATTGGATCAACTCCTTGTGGTTCAGTGATGAAGCACGCTTCCATATGAATGGGGCTATCAACAATCACAACATCTTCTGCGTTGCTGAGCCGGTGTATGCAACGACAAGCATTATAATGAGTGATTTGAAAATGTCACGGTGTATGCTTTCCATCAATGCATCACTGAACGTGCTACCTTTTGTATTTTTTCGACAATAAAACGTTCAAATAGTTCGCTTTTTTGAAACACCCTGTATATGATGTTATGCAGTATGCACATATTATACGTGACGTATTATAGATACGAGCAGAGTACCCACCCCATGGGCGATCATGAAACACGTTATTTTGATATATACCTTTATTTGGGCGGTGTATAGGCTACTGGCAGCTGTCTCCATCGCTCCCACAAAAGAAAAGAAAAAATAATAACCCAGGTTATGTGCATGAAGCAAAACATGCCTACTGCTTACAATTCAAAACACCTCACTGCACTGAAAAACGTGGGGACGGGAATACTGTACTGGGATTAAACACAAACAATGACGGAGGTGGATACATCGAGACCTGGTAGGTCTCTGGTCCATATCGTCAATCGTGAAACACACCCACGTGAGATAGCAGCCCACAACACACACACACACACACACACACACACACACACACACACACACACACACACACACACACACACACACACACACACACACACACACACACACACACACACACACACACACACACACACACACACACCTGGGAGGGCTGCGTCCTACCTTCTTCAACCTGCATATGGAGATAAGAACCAACAATCAACGACACACACACGGAAGTGATTGCTCTCCTTTGTTTGGTCTTCGCAAGTATCGTGCTATGAACAACTTTCTTTTTGTTCATCTATTCTTCTGGGATTTTTATTTTTTTTCCTATTACTTTCACTTTTCTCCCAGTCCCTGTCCCAATCCCCATGATATTTATACCGCAAACCCTGATAAAAACAGTCATTTCCAACCCGACTCGCCCCCTGGCGCCACACTGACTCACTCCAGCCTATATTAGCCATCACACTTATCCCCTCTCTCAATTTGGCTCTGACAGTGTTAAAATCCAAAATCTCAGCTTCTCCTTGCTTCCTACAGCGGTCAGCATGTCTTGATCAACGTCTTCCTGATTTAATTCAGACGACGCAGATGGACACAAACATTCAACAGCAAGACTAATTTTTCATTCCCATTTTAAGTGCAAATGTCACAAATCAAGTGGGGGCGGAGGAGAAAGACTGGGAAACAAATCTTCGGAAGATGTACCTACAATTATGGACCTTAAAAAAAAAAAATGTAGAAATTTGATTCCTCTTAATTCCACCTCCCCCCTACCCCCGCCTCCCCCCATGCCCTCCAACTCTCTTCCTCCACCTCCCCCTGCTCCAACATGTGGTATGCACATACACAGTATCTTCACCTTCAGAAAGTATTCATACCTCTTGGCTTTTTTCACATTTTGTTGCGTTTCTTTCTATATCATGTCCAATTAATTGAATTGGCCACAGGTGGACACCAATCAAGTTGCAGAGACGTCTCAAAGATGATCAAAGGAAATTGGATGCACCTGAACTCAATTTTGAGTGTCATAGCAAATAATTATTAACTTAAGACATTTCAGCTTTTAATTTTCATTATTTTGTAAAAATTCCTGAAAAAAAAATCCACTTCATCATTATGGAGTACTAGCAGAAATACCCGGCATTGCCGGGCGGGGGAGGGGAGAAGAGGCGGGGGGAGGGGAGAAGAGGGGGTGGGGGAGGGGAGAAGAGGGGGTGGGGGAGGGGAGAAGAGGGGGTGGGGGAGGGGAGAAGAGGGGGTGGGGGAGGGGAGAAGAGGGGGTGGGGGAGGGGAGAAGAGGGGGTGGGGGAGGGGAGAAGAGGGGGTGGGGGAGGGGAGAAGAGGGGGTGGGGGAGGGGAGAAGAGGGGGTGGGGGAGGGGAGAAGAGGGGGTGGGGGAGGGGAGAAGAGGGGGTGGGGGAGGGGAGAAGAGGGGGTGGGGGAGGGGAGAAGAGGGGGTGGGGGAGGGGAGAACAGGGGGTGGGGGAGGGGAGAACAGGGGGTGGGGGAGGGGAGAACAGGGGGTGGGGGGAGGGGAGAACAGGGGGTGGGGGGAGGGGAGAACAGGGGGTGGGGGAGGGGAGAACAGGGGGTGGGGGGAGGGGAGAACAGGGGGTGGGGGAGGGGAGAACAGGGGGTGGGGGAGGGGAGAACAGGGGGTGGGGGAGGGGAGAACAGGGGGTGGGGGAGGGGAGAACAGGGGGTGGGGGAGGGGAGAACAGGGGGTGGGGGAGGGGAGAACAGGGGGTGGGGGAGGGGAGAACAGGGGGTGGGGGAGGGGAGAACAGGGGGTGGGGGAGGGGAGAACAGGCGGGGGGAGGGGAGAACAGGCGGGGGGAGGGGAGAAGAGGGGGGGAGGGGAGAAGAGGGGGGGAGGGGAGAAGAGGGGGGGGGAGGGGAGAAGAGGGGGTGGGGGGAGGGGAGAACAGGGGGTGGGGGAGGGGAGAACAGGGGGTGGGGGAGGGGAGAACAGGGGGTGGGGGAGGGGAGAACAGGGGGTGGGGGAGGGGAGAACAGGGGGTGGGGGAGGGGAGAAGAGGCGGGGGGAGGGGAGCAGAGGGGGGGGAGGGGAGAAGAGGGGGGGGAGGGGAGAAGAGGGGGGGGAGGGGAGAAGAGGGGGGGAGGGGAGAATAGGGGGAGGGGAGGGGGAGGGGGAGGGGGAGGGGAATGGGAAGGGGGAGGGGGAGGGGGAGGAGGAGGGGGAGGGAGAGGGGAGAAGAGGGCGAGGGGGAGAGGGGAGAAGAGGGCGAGGGGGAGAGGGGAGAAGAGGGTGAGGGGGAGGGGGAGAGGGGAGAAGAGGGGGGGATGGGGAGGGGTAGGAGGGGATGGGATGGGAAGGGGGGAGGGGGAAGGGGGGAGGGGGAAGGGAGGGGGAGGGGGGAGGGGTAAGGGGGGAGGGGGAAGGGAGGGGGAGGGGGAGGGGTAAGGGGGGAGAGGGAGGGGTAAGGGGGGAGAGGGAGGGGTAAGGGGGGAGGGGGAGGGGAGGGGGAGGGGAGGGGGAGGGGGGAAGGGAGGGGGAGGGGGAGGGGTAAGGGGGAGAGGGAGGGGTAAGGGGGAGAGGGAGGGGTAAGGTGGGAGGGGGAGGGGAGGGGGGGAGGGGAGGGGGGGAGAGGGAGGGAGGGGGAGAGGGAGGGAGGGGAGGGGAGGGGAGAGGGGAGGGGTAGGAGGGGAGGGGGATGGGTAGGAGAGGAGGGGTAGGGGGAGGGGAGGGGTAGGGGGGAGGGGAGGGGTAGGGGGGAAGGGGTAGGGGGGAGGGGAGGGGTAGGGGGGAGGGGAGGGGTAGGGGGGTGGGGAGGGGTAGGGGGGGAGGGGAGGGGTAGGGGGGGAAGGGGTAGGGGGGAAGGGAGGGGTAGGGGGGAGGGGAGGGGTAGGGGGGTGGGGAGGGGTAGGGGGGGAGTGGAGGGGGGAGGTTACATTACACCGATTTACATTGAAAACTGCTGAAATATGTACGCAACTTCAACTTAGCACAGTTTAGTAAATACTCGAGATAAATCCATGCGGTAAAAGATTGCTGAGAGTTGCTAAGACCTACGACTTAGAAATTCCACCTGGACACACTTCAGGGGGCAGTTTCAAAGGGGAGATGTGCTTATTCTTTCTAAAAAATATTTTAGGTGTGGTATAGACACGATATTTGCATGCATCGGTTTCAAAAATCGAGCAAATATGGTAAATATTACTCACGTGAAACCAGGATCCGTCTCGGTGGTAGCCATGAGTGTGTAGATGTCACATGATCAGTCATGAAGAGTGGTTAAGTCCAAAATATGACATACCATGGCATAAAAACGATTTGCCCGCAAAGCATTACACCGCAACGGCGGTCACAGAGTGCCATGCACAGCGTGACGTAAGTAGTGCGCGCAGCGCCCCTGGCGGAATTACCGGTCCCTATCAAAGACATTTAATTCATATCGCACAAAATCGACAAAAATCGACACAAAACACGATCGCTTTTCGCTCTGAATTACGTGCAAACGTGTGACGGAAATCACCATCGCCCAGCATCGAATGCCAACCAAGATGGCGCCCGGTAACTGCATCTCCACCTATGTGGAGTGAATGGCAATGGTCACATCACGTGATCGCTCTGAGCGAATCAGTCTAGCGGCGGGGATGGAACATCACGTGATCGCTCTGAGCGAATCAGCGAGCTGTTCTGACACCGGCTGAGATTAGCGGGTACTTCGCTGAGGTAAATATGAATAAAAAATATGGATCATCAAATATTTTAGAGGTCGGCCATGTTCGTCCCAGGCTCAATGGCCATGTTTATGCCAAATATCAAGCACGTGAGCCTCTCCGTTTCGGAGTCTATCGGTAACATTACACACACACACACACACACACACACACACACACACACACACACACACACACACACACACACACACACACACAAACTGTGTTTTATATATATATAGATTATGTGTGGATCGGTGACAAAAAATCTCAATTTAATCCATTTTTAAATTCAGGCTGTAACAAGATGTGAAAAAAGTCAAGGGGTGTGAATACCTTCTGAAGGCACTGCACATGGTATGTAGACATGTGTGCACATTCTGTGTTTACAACATGCTTTGTATACATTCACACATGATGTATTTTCCTGTAAACTGTTTATTCCTTGCATCATATTGAAATACGCCATTTGTGTCTATCTGTCTGATGAATTTTTCACACCAATACATTCTGTCCTTACTTATCCAATCTCAACCAAACTTGACAGGATGACCAAGGGTTACATAATGAAGGTTGTAGCGCATTCACTTGCCCCCCTACCCAAGGGGTTTTTCTCCCCCGAGCGGGTTTTCCCCACCATTGCCGTTAATGGGGTTGCGTGTTGAGGTGTATATCCATGCAAAGTTAGCTTTATCGTGACGTTTTTCCAAGGCCGCTTCGAATAACAAAACGAACGATAATAGCATAATATGAATGTTATTACAAAATAATATTAATACCAATAATATCCCACCTCCCCAAGGGTTTTTCCATCGAGTCAACGTATATAAATAGCTTATCATGGCGTTTTCGTGGGAACAACGGCCTCCACCAGAGGTAATGAACATTAAGAATAATAATAATAATAATAATTCATTTATTTTGTATAGCGCTTTTCCAGAAGCCCAAAGGCGCTTTGACAGAGTGGAAAACATAACGCATAATAATACATGAAAACAACAATTGCAAAAAGACAAGAATCAATCGGGAAATATTTAAAGCAAAAGGAGGGAGAAGGAGAAGAGATAGTCAGGGGTTAAATGCTGTGGGTTGAATGTTGAATGCAGTGTTGAACAGGTGGGTCTTTAGTGATGTTTTGAATGTGGTGAGTGAGGAGGAGTCTCTGATGGTGTGAGGTAGTGAGTTCCAGAGGGTGGGAGCAGCGATGGAGAAGGCCCTGTCCCCCCAGGATCTGAATTTGGTCCGGATGGAGGGGGTCAGGAGGTTGGTACCAGCAGAGCGGAGGTTGCGGGTGGGAGTGTGTCTGGAGAGGAGGTCAGCCAGGTAGGATGGGGCCAGGTTATGGAGGGCTTTGTATGTCAAGAGGAGGATTTTGTACTGGATTCTCTGGGGGATGGGGAGCCAGTGAAGCTTGTAAAGGACGGGGGTGATGTGGTCACGGGTCCGGGAATGGGTGAGTAGACGGGCAGCGGAGTTCTGAATGTATTGGAGTTTATTGGTGATTTTTTAGGGTGAACCATAGAGGAGGCTATTGCAGTAGTCCAGACGGGAGGTGATGAAGGCGTGGATGAGGGTTTCTGCAGCCGTGGAGGAGAGGGATGAGCGGAGACGGGCAATGTTTTTCAGGTGAAAGAAGGCTGACTTTGTGATCTGTTTAGTGTATTTGTCGAAGGAAAGGGTTTGGTCAAAGATGACGCCAAAATTCCGGATGTGAGGGGAGGTGGATACTGGGATACCGTCGATGTTGAGGGCAAAGTTATGGGTGGATTTTGTGAGCGTTTTTGGGCCAATGATGATTATTTCAGATTTATCACAGTTAAGCTTGAGGAAGTTGATTTGAAGCCAGGATTTTATTTCAGTGATGCAGTTTGTCAGGATAGAGTGGGTGGCGGTGGAGATGGACTTGGTGGAGATGAAAAGCTGGATGTCATCGGCGAAGCAGTGGAATTGGAGACCATGACGGCGGATTAAGTGACCGAGGGGGGACAGGTAAAGGATGAAGAGGAGGGGGCCAAGAACCGAACCTTGGGGGACACCTTGGGGGAGGGGAGCAGTGGGGGATTTGCAGTTATTGATGGAGATGAACTGGCGTCTGTCAGAGAGGTATGATTTAATCCAAGAGAGGGCAGTGCCGGTAACGTTAAAGGTGGATTCAAGTCGGGTGAGGAGGATGGTTTGATCGATGGTGTCAACGGCAGCGCTGAGGTCGAGGAGGACGAGAATGTTGAGGTTGCCAGCGTCAGAGGAGAGGAGAAGGTCGTTGGTGATTTTGAGGAGAGCAGTTTCAGTACTGTGGTTGGAGCGGAATCCGGATTGGAATGTTTCATACAGGTTATTGGCAGAGAGATGATGTTTGAGTTGAGTGGCTACAGCGCGTTCCAAAACTTTTGACAGAAAGGGTAGGTTGGAGATGGGTCTGAAGTTGTTTAGGGTGTCAGGGTTTAGACCAGGTTTTTTTAGAATGGGGGTAACAGCAGCAATTTTGAGGGAAGGTGGGACGATGCCTGTAGACAGGGAGGAGTTTATTGTTGCAATGATAAGTGGAGAGAGAGCAGGGAGGGAGGCCTTGACAAAGCTGGAGGGGATGGGGTCAAGAGTGCAGGTGGCAGTTTTCATTCCTATGAGGAGTTCAGAGAGGTCAGTAGGGGAGATTGGGGAGAACCGAGACAGGGGATGGCAGGACAAGGGGGGGCAGGTGGTTGGAGGAGGAGCGGGTGCGGCGGTGGTCAAGCTGTTGTAGATGTTGTCAATTTTGCGTTGGAAGAAAGAGAGGAAGGAGATGCAGTTGTCTACTGTGAATGACTGGGTGGTGGTGTTCAGGGGGCGGAGGAGTTTGTTTATTGTCGAGAAGAGTGCTTTTGGGTTTCCGGAGCCAGAGTGGATAATTTGAGAGATAATTTGAGAGAGAGATAATTTAATGAACAGTAATGAATATTATGAACCACAAACATGTATGATTAGCTTTTTAAACAGTCGCTAATGCTGTTTATAACACTAAATGAAGACATTTGGAGGAATCCCGACATGCGTGAGGTACGTTTTACTGACAGAACTGACCGAAAATCTACTGTACTCGAGGTACCCCATAAGTGTTGGGTTAATAACATGACCCTTCCTGGCACTAATGTGGCGTTTCTCGCAGTGAGCTTTTGAAACTTGCTACTTCTGTTTGACATGAATCTGAAAGGGAGGAAGCCAGGGGTGTGCTCCTCTACCAAGCAGCTAGCTCGCGCTTGCCAAGCCAGCCGTTCATTAATGGTTTTGAATGGAATGCTTGCTCGAATGCTAAAGCCACTTGGCGATCTCTCTGCAAGAAACTTGGCAAATGAACACACACCCAATGTTTTTGAGACCCGACCATAGATCGACTGTAATCTACAGACTTGGCATTTAATATGGATTTTTTTTTTCTTCTTGACTTGGGTTTACTTTCTTAACTCAGTATATCAATCTGGTGAGTTTCTTTTACACTTTGGTGATTTATTTGTTAAAAGAACCATGTCACTGATTGTCTGTCGCAGCAAGAAGTCAACAACAGGATTATATCACAGGTGGAGTGGCAAAATGTACGGACAGGTGCATTTGACGATTGGCTTCACAGTCGGGTACACAAGGGTTGTTGCATTCTGTATTAGTGGAAAACAACTGCTGCACGTCTCCAAAAGTTATTGCCGCTTCCTCTGGAGATTGTCCGTCAACTTGACAATGCTGTTTGTTATGGAGTGGTGGATTTACGAAATTACGGCATGAAAGAGCGTGCTATTGCTCGGCAGTATGGCATCACTCAAGGTCAGGTGTCAAAGATCCTGAAACGAAATGCTCAGAGGGGTGTCCCTACTCCAATACCGAGGCCAGGACGTCCCCGCAGAACCACAAGGAGGGATGATCGCCAGCTGCACTGGCTAGTCCGCAATGGCCGTACCAAGTCAGATAATCGGCTTAGGGCTGAGTGGCAGCAACTGACAAATGTGCCTGTATCGAGAAGGCTAGTCAACCAACGACTGGTTCAAGCAGGCTATCATGCCAGGCGTCCCCTGAGAAAGCCACACCTGACCAGACAACACCGCCAGCGCCGATTGCAGTGGGCCAGAGAGCACCGTCAATGGCAGCCAGGATACTGGAATCACGTGATCTTCAGTGACGAGTCTAGATTTCTGGTCTATCGCCAAGATGGCCGCGTCCGAGTGCGCAGACAAGTGCATGATACCTTCAACAAAGATTGTATAGTGCCAAGAGTCCAAGCTGGAGGTGGTGGGGTGACCGTTTGGGCTGCTTTTCATGCAGGGGCCAAAACTGACCTGGTTGTTCTGAATGGAAACCTGAACCAGTTCAAGTACAGGGCCATTCTGGAAGAAACATTGCTTCCATTTGCTCGTGCAGCCTTTTGAGGAAACTTTGTCTTCCAAGACGACAATGCACGGCCTCATCGTGCTCGCATGATCCAACACTTTCTTGCTGACCGTGGTGTGGAGCATATGGAGTGGCCTGCCATGTCCCCGGATATGAATCCAATAGAGAACTTGTGGGCAGAATTAACGCGTCAAATCGACCACTTGGACCTGCAGCCGACCTCTGTGCATGCATTGCAGCAGGCTATTGTCACTGCATGGCAAGCGATTCCTGTCCAAACCTTGGCAAATCTCGTGAACAGCATGCCTCAACGTGTACGTGCTCTCCTGAATGCTCGTGGGGGTTACACGAAGTACTGAACTGTAATTTTACTGTTCGTAATCCCAGTCGTAATTTAACTTTTGTTTTTGTTAAAAAAATTTTTGGCTAATGTGCAAAATAAAGAGATACTTCTGAAGTTTAACACAGTACTGTCCATGAATTGAGTTCGATATCAGTTTACATCACTTTCAAGGATCAATTTATTTGTTTCGAAATGTCAAATGTGGTTTTTGTTTCTTTTAAAGGTCACATTAACAAAATCTGGAATGATTTCAACATAATTCCAATGAACTTTTGGTTCTAAGACATCTTGAAAAGTAGGTTCACCCCCAGAAAAAAAAAATTCCATATTAAATGCCAAGTCTGTATATACCCCAAAGAGGAATGACTCTTCCTGCCCCTCCCGTAGTTAGCGGGTGTTCTAGTCTTATAAATTACATGCTTCGTATATGAAAGGGCCATAGAAAACATTGTCCGAATAAAAACCTGGAATAGATTATTTTCAAAGTGCACTCAAATTCCCATAAATTGTCTACGACTACACGACACACACATTGATGAACCACCTTGTCTTTGAAGCACGAGGAAGACAGTTTCTCACTGGCTTGTGATCGAAACCCAGTCTAGACAGTTTCAGTGGTGGTAACTTTTTAAAGTTCATCCCACTCTTCGAAACTTTCTTCTTCGGCATCTGTTAAAAAACAAACAAACAAATAAGACGTGATGCAGAGCACGATACTTGCAAAATACACCCCTCTCCAAAATAAAATGTCGCCATGCACACATCAAATTGTCCATTTCATTAATACGTATTAAATAAAATTGAAGATCTTAATCAAAGCTCAGGTCAATCAGACTCAAATTTAAAAAATTTCAGATGAAAATTGATGATTTTGGAAGTTTGTCCCTGAGTTGACCTTTGACCTTAAAAATAGCTGGTTTCCCAATTCAGTGGAGGACTATGCAATTGCCGTTTAATTTTCAAGCCAATCAGATGAAAAGTGACAATTTTTCAGATGAAAATTTATGATTTTGGTTGGAAGTTCGACCTTGAGTTGAACTTTTTTTTTTGGAAATCCCGACTTCTTCCTTTCCTAGAAGTTCTAGCAGAGTCCATGTGTTTTATACCTCTCCCACCCCCTCCACCGCCTTCCCATGCCTCCTCCCCCAAGCCCTCTCCCTCCCACAGATCTTCCCTTGTCCCTGTTGTTGTACTTGTGTGCTTCACTCTCTTTCCCCATCTTGTCTCCCGCTCCCTTTATTGTATGCTTTGTGTGTCCGTTTGTTCTTTTTTGTGATTGATGTTAGCTCTGTCACGGGCCAGAAATTTGGGATTTCTTTTGGCCATAGTGCCAGCGATAACATGCCTACTCTTCGCAAAAGACACTATGGGATCTTTAATATCCATCAACTAATGCAGGCAGATGGGACGCCTGCTTAATTAAGGGATGGCACACACATTGATGAACCACCATGTCTCTGAAGCACCAGGATGGAAGTTTATAGCTGGCTCAAGATCGAAACCTAACCTGGACAGGTGCAGTGATGGTAACCTTTTTTTCTGTGTATCCTTTTCCTCCAGTCATTATTCTTTGGCATCTATAACAAAAAAAAATAAAAATTGAATGCTCACAAAATACAATTCCAACTACGAGCAGTGCTGGCGTCTGCAATGCAGACCTAATCTGCCACCCACATGGAGCCCCCATTCGAATGTTTTTACTGTGAAAATGTCGCCCAAAGTAACTGTCAATAGTACAAACTAGAACGACACTGATGTCGACCGATATGCCTCAGCCCACATTATTACATCATGATAATACTTGTACCCAGTTTGGTTTAAATCCATTCAGCTATTCTCAAGCATCACATTTTTACCTGACACGACCTCTGACCTTTTAGGTCAAAATCTAATCAGTTCATCTTTTCATCATAATATATACTTATACCACGTTTGGTCAAAATCACATCACTGGTTCACAAGTTAGCGCTGTAACAGAATTTGTACCCAACGGGACCTCTGACCTTTGACCTAATGACTCAATAATAATACATACATTTACCAAGTTTGATTTAAATCGCTTCAGCTGTTCTAAAGTTATCACATTTTACCTGACATGACCTCTGACACCATAATCCAATCAGTTCATTTTTGCATCATATATACAGGTTGTTCAGATGCCTGGTGTTGGCCTAGCAGTTAGGGTGCCGGCTTGGGATCCTGGTCGATCCCTGAATTAACGCCAGGGGGGTTGACTCAGCCTGTCATCCTTCCGAGATCGGCAAATTTAGTACCAGTTCACTGGTAATTCCCTGTGCGTCGCAAGAGGCGACCAACACGGTTGGCGACAGGAAGGGCATCCGGCCATAAAACATTGCTTCAAAAAGGGGACCACGGTGCCCGAAAAAGGCCAACTCCTGCTCTGCGGGGAAAAATGGCATCTAAAGGTGGTTGATATACAGGTTGTTCAAAAAGGTGGACTGTTTGAGCAGCCTGATATCTTGTCATTTCTAAAGCTATACCCTTCTCTCTTGCAGGTTAGTGTGGTGGTGGTGGTGGTGGTGGTGGTGATATTCCATTTCCAACAAGTTGTCAGTACGTCAACTATGGTGTTCACAGTCCAAAAAAAAGTGAGAATCGTGACTTTGTGGTTCGAGACAAAATCCTACGTGCAGGTGTGCCGGCGCACTTGGAAGCGTGAAAAATCAAAAGCACATGGAAACAGTGGCCGCCCACCAAGTGTTACCAAGGACCAAATGAACATTGATCTTGAGAAATTCTGCTGTTGAAACTCCGAAGAAATCCCACCGTCGGCGTTCCCGAGAACTGGCGATCTCAGCCTCATCGATGTGATGCATTCTCACTTCTGAACTCAAGCTCTTCCCTACATCATATCTGTAAGGCATAAGCTAACTCCGAATGGCATGGCGAGACGAGTAACAATGTGGGATTGGTTCCGTGACCGAATGGAAAGGTTCTCAAATTGGATCAACTCCTTGTGGTTCAGTGATGAAGCACGCTTCCATATGAATGGGGCTATCAACAATCACAACATCTTCTGCGTTGCTGAGCCGGTGTATGCAACTACAAGCATAATGAGTGATTTGAAAATGTCACGGTGTATGCTTTCCATCAACGCATCACTGAACGTGCTACCTTTTGTATTTTTTCGACAATAAAACGTTCAAATAGTCCACTTTTTTGAAACACCCTGTATATGATGTTATGCACATATTATACGTGACGTATTATAGATACTAGCAGAGTACCCACCCCATGGGCGATCATGAACCCATTATTTTGACATATACCTTTATTTGGGCGGTGTATAGGCTACTGGCAGCTGTCTCCAACGCTCCCAAAAAGAAAAGAAAAAATAATAACCCAGGTTATGTGCATGAAGCAAAACATGCCTACTGCTTACAATTCAAAACACCTCACTGCACTGAAAAACGTGGGGACGGGAATACTGTACTGGGATTAAACACAAACAATGACGGAGGTGGATACATCGAGACCTGGTCGGTCTCTGGCCCATATCGTGAAACACACCCACGTGAGATAGTAGCCCACAACAACTTACACGCACGCACACACACGGATACTTTGAGACCTGGGAGGGCTTTGTTCTACCTTCTGAAACCTGCATGTTCTACCCTCCGTCCTACCTTCTTCAACCTGCATATGGAGATAAGAACCAACAATCAACGATTCTCCAACGTCCAACCAACAATCAATCAACGAATACCGGTGTGTACCCCGGTTTAGAATAGGTACACCGTATCCCTGCGCATCGTAAGAGGCGACTAAGGGTTGGCGTCAAGAAGGGCATCCGGCCATAAAAACATTGCCTCAAACAGGGAACCATGAGGTCATGGGGCCCGCAAGGCTAACCCCCGCTCTAGCGGGGAAAATGGCCTTAAAAAAACGATCGTTCATATTCATTCAATCAACGACACACACACACGGAAGTGATTGCTCTCCTTTGTTTGGTCTTCGCAAGTATCGTGCTATGAACAACTTTCTTTTTGTTCATCTATTCTTCTGGCATTTTTTTTTCTTCCTATTACTTTCACTTTTCTCCCAGTCCCAATCCCCATGATATTTATACCGCAAACCCTGATAACAAGCGTTACGCCTCGGTCCCCCATCGGGGAAGTGATGTGAGTTGACAAAGTGGAAGACGCAGAAAACATGCTATGATATGATATTTCGCTCACAAGGTTCAGACATACATGGCGGTACATACATGGTTCAGGCATACACATACATATGTTCAGACATACATCCTTTTCAATAGCTTCCTTATGCCTAGATACACCCACACACCAGATTAGAAGTTGGTACTTCGCTTATTTTTCAAGATATTCCGCTCACAAGGTTCAGACATACATGGCGGTGGCCATCTTGGATTTTGACGTGGCGACCCAATTTTAATAGCGTTCTTCCTGGTGCCTAGATACACCCAAACACCCGATTAGAAGTTGGTACTTCGCTTATTTTTCAAGATATTCATCTCACAAGGTTCAGACATACATGGCGGCAGCCATCTTGGATTTTGACGTGGCGACCCAATTTTAAACAGCGTTCTTGCTTGTGCCTAGATACACCCACACACCAGATTAGAAGTTGGTACTTCGCTTATTTTTCAAGATATTTCGCTCACAAGGTTCACATATATATGGTGGCGGCCATCTTGGATTTTGACGTGGCGACCCAATTTTCAATAGGGTTCTTCCTTATGCCGAGATACACCCACACACCAAATTAGAAGTTAGTACTTCGCTTATTTTTCAAGATATTCATCTCACAAGGTTCAGACATACATGGCGGCGGCCATCTTGGATTTTGACGTGGCGACCCAGTTGTAAACAGCGTTCTTCCTTGTGCCTAGATACAGCCACACGCCAGATTAGAAGTTGGTACTTCGCTTATTTTTCGAGATATTTCGCTCACAAGGTTCAGACATATATATGGTGGCGACCATCTTGGATTTTGACGTGGCGACCTAATTTTCAATGGCGTTCTTCCTTGTGCCAAGATACACCCACTCACCAGATTAGAAGTTGGTACTTCGCTTATTTGTCAAGATATTCAGCTCACAAGGTTCAGACATACATGGCATCAGACATACATGGCGGCGGCCATCTTGGATTTTGACGTGGGTTGCACCCACACACCAAATTCGAATGCGGTCCTTCGCTTACGCATGCACGCATGCACGCATGCACGCACGCCCGCACGGACGGACACACGGACGGAGGGGAAAACCATAGTCCCCCTTTCGCTCCGCTGTGCGACGGGGGACAAAAACAGTCATTTCCAACCCGACACGCCCCCTGGCGCCACACTGACTCACTCCAGCCTATATTAGCCATCACACTTATCCCCTCTCTCAATTTGGCTCTGACAGTGTTAAAATCCAAAATCTCAGCTTCTCCTTGCTTCCTACAGCGGTCAGCATGTCTTGATCAACGTCTTCCTGATTTAATTCAGACGACGCAGATGGACACAAACATTCAACAGCAAGACTAATTTTTCATTCCCATTTTAAGTGCAAATGTCACAAATCAAGTGGGGGCGGAGGAGAAAGACTGGGAAACAAATCTTCGGAAGATGTACCTACAATTATGGACCTTAAAAAAAAAAAATGTAGAAATTTGATTCCTCTTAATTCCACCTCCCCCTTACCCCCGCCTCCCCCCATGCCCTCCAACTCTCTTCCTCCACCTACCCCTGCTCCAACATGTGGTATGCACATACACAGTATCTTCACCTTCAGAAAGTATTCATACCTCTTGGCTTTTTCCACATTTTGTTGCGTTTCTTTCTAAATCATGTCCAATGAATTGAATTGGCCACAGGTGGACACCAATCAAGTCGTCGAGACGTCTCAAAGATGATCAAAGGAAATTGGATGCACCTGAACTCAATTTTGAGTGACATAGCAAATAATTATTAACTTAAGACATTTCAGCTTTTAATTTTCATTATTTTGTAAAAATTTCTGGAAAAAAAAAATCCACTTTATCATTATGGAGTATTATGTGTGGATCGGTGACAAAAAATCTCAATTTAATCCATTTTAAAATTCAGGCTGTAACAAGATGTGAAAAAAGTCAAGGGGTGTGAATACCTTCTGAAGGCACTGCACATGGTATGTAGACATGTGTGCACATTCTGTGTTTATAACATGCTTTGTATACATTCACACATGATGTATTTTCCTGTAAACTGTTTATTCCTTGCATCATATTTGCACCATTTGTGTCTATCTGTCTGATGAATTTTTCACACCAATACATTCTGTCCTTACTTATCCAATCTCAACAAAACTTGACAGGATGACCAAGGGTTACATAATGAAGGTTGTTGCGCATTCACTTGCCCCCCTACCCAAGGGGGTTTTCCCCACCATTGCCGTTAATGGGGTTGCGTGATGAGGTGTATATCCATGCAAAGTTAGCTTTATCGTGACGTTTTTCCAAGGCCGCTTCGAATAACAAAACTAACGATAATAGCATTATATGAATGTTATATAAAAATAATATTAATACCAATAATATCCCACCTCCCCAAGGGTTTTTCCATCGAGTCAACGTATATAAATAGCTTATCATGGCGTTTTCGTGGGAGCAACGGCCTTTACCAGAAGTAATGAACATTAATGAACAGTAATGAATATTATGAACCACAAACATGTATGATTAGCTTTTTAAACAGTCGCTAATGCTGTTTATAACACAAAATGAAGAAATTTGGAGGAATCCCGACATGCGTGAGGTAAGTTTTACTCATAGAACTGAGCGAAGATCTACTGTCTGTACTCAAGGTACCCCATAAGTGTTGGGTTAATAACATGACCCTTCCTGGCGCTAATGTGGCGTTTTTCGCAGTGAACTTTTGAAACTCGCTCCTTCTGTTTAACATGAATCTGAAAGGGAGGAAGCCCGGGATGTGCTCCTCTACCAGTCTACCAAGCAGCTAGCAAGCGCTTGCCAAGCCAGCCGTTCCTTAATTGTTTTGAATGGAATGCTTGCTCGAATGCTTAAACCACTTGGCGATCTCTCTACAAGAAACTTGGTCAATGAACACACACCCAATGTTTTTGAGACCCGACCATAGATCGACTGTAATCTATATATCCCAAAGAGGAATGACTCTTCCTGCCCCTCTCATAGTTAGCGGGTGTTCTAATCTTATAAGTTACATGCTTAGTAAATGAAAGGGCCATAGAAAACATTGTCCAAACAAGTCAAGTGAATCCACTTGGATTCCGCCCAGGTTGGCACATGGAAATTATGATGTAGCATAATTATCATCTCGGGTCAAGATTTGAAATTATGCCATGGTTTTTGTAAAATTGCTACTAGTATTCACATTATGTACTTTCACCAAAACATACATCATCATAGAAACATACATAGAATTTGGGTCCTCTGGGTCATTTGGGTCCTCTGGGTCATTTGGGTCCTCTGGGTCATTTGGGTCCTCTGGGTCATTTGGGTCCTCTGGGTCATTTGGGTCCTCTGGGTCATTTGGGTCCTCTGGGTCATTTGGGTCATTTGGGTCCTCTGGGTCATTTGGGTCCTCTGGGTCATTTGGGTCCTCTGGGTCATTTGGGTCCTCTGGGTCATTTGGGTCCTCTGGGTCATTTGGGTCATTTGGGTCATTTGGGTCCTCTGGGTCCTCTGGGTCATTTGGGTCCTCTGGGTCCTCTGGGTCCTCTGGGTCATTTGGGTCCTCTGGGTCATTTGGGTCCTCTGGGTCATTTGGGTCCTCTGGGTCCTCTGGGTCCTCTGGGTCCTCTGGGTCCTTTGGGTCCTCTGGGTCCTCTGGGTCCTCTGGGTCCTCTGGGTCCTCTGGGTCCTCTGGGTCATTTGGGTCCTCTGGGTCCTCTGGGTCCTCTGGGTCCTCTGGGTCCTCTGGGTCCTCTGGGTCCTCTGGGTCCTCTGGGTCATTTGGGTCATTTGGGTCCTCTGGGTCATTTGGGTCCTCTGGGTCATTTGGGTCCTCTGGGTCATTTGGGTCCTCTGGGTCATTTGGGTCCTCTGGGTCATTTGGGTCCTCTGGGTCATTTGGGTCCTCTGGGTCATTTGGGTCATCTGGGTCATTTGGGTCCTCTGGGTCATTTGGGTCCTCTGGGTCATTTGGGTCCTCTGGGTCATTTGGGTCCTCTGGGTCATTTGGGTCCTCTGGGTCATTTGGGTCCTCTGGGTCCTCTGGGTCATTTGGGTCCTCTGGGTCATTTTGGTCCTCTGGGTCATTTGGGTCCTCTGGGTCATTTGGGTCCTCTGGGTCATTTGGGTCCTCTGGGTCATTTGGGTCCTCTGGGTCATTTGGGTCCTCTGGGTCATTTGGGTCCTATATTCCTATCCTATAACATATATATCTCCTATAACCTATCCTATAAATATAGATTTGATGACGTCATGTTTACACATCTGAGCGACAGAAATGAGCGACAGAAATGAGCGACAGAAATGGGTGACAGAAACTAGCTTCACTTTTGAGCACCCGAAATTCCCAGGCAAACGCTATAACGCACCAGGTTTACAACCTGTGCGTTAATAAAAACCTGCAATAGATTATATTCAAAGTGCACTCAAATTCCCATAAATTGTCTACGACTACACGACACACACATTGATGAACCACCTTGTCTTTGAAGCACGAGGAAGACAGTTTCTCACTGGCTTGTGATCGAAACCCAGTCTAGACAGTTTCAGTGGTGGTAACTTTTTAAAGTTCATCCCACTCTTCGAAACTTTCTTCTTCGGCATCTGTTAAAAAACAAACAAACAAACAAACAAATAAGACGTTATGCAGAGCACGATACTTGCAAAATTCACCCCTCCCCAAAATAAAATGTCACCATGGACACATCAAATTGTCCATTTCATCAATACGTATTAAAATTGAAGATGTTAATCAAAGCTCAGGTCAATCAGACTCAAATTAATAATTTTTCAGATGAAAATTGATGATTTTGGAAGTTTGTCCCCGAGTTGATCTTTGACCTTAAAAATAGCTGGTTTCCCAATTCAGTGTAGAACTATGCAATTGCTGTTTAATATTCAAGCCAATCAGATGAAAAGTGACAATTTTTCAGATGAAAATTGATGATTTTGGAAGTTCGACCTTGAGTTGACCTTTTTTTTTTGGAAATCCCGACTTCTTTCTTTCCTGGAAGTTCTAGCAGTGTCCATGTGTTTTACACCTCTCCCACCCCTCTCCCCCGCCTTCCCATGCCTCCTCACCCCAAGCCCTCTCCATCCCACAGATCGTCCTTTGTCCCTGTTCTCTGCTGTTGTACTTGTGTGCTTCCCTCTCTTTCCCCATCTTGTCTCCAATTCCCTTTATTGTATGCTTTGTGTGTCCGTTTGTCCTTTTTTGTGATTGATGTTAGCTCTTTCACGAGCCTCGATCTTGTATGCAAGAAGAAGAAGGAAGAAAGAAAGAGAGAGAGAGAGAGAGAGAGAGAGAGAGAGAGAGAGAGAGAGAGAGAGAGAGAGAGAGAGAGAGAGAGAGAGAGAGAGAGAGAGGAAAAAAAAAAAAAAAAAAAAAAGGACGCAGAGGGGGTTCACCCTTTCGCATTTTGTTCCTTTGGAACAGGGGGAATGTGAGGTTGGCCAGAAATTTGGGATTTATTTTGGCCATGGTGCCAGCGATAACATGCCTACTCTTCGCAAAGGACACTATGGGATCTTTAATATCCATCAACTAATGCAGGCAGGTGGGACGCCTGCTTAATGAAGGCCCATCGGTGGGATGTCACACACATTGATGAATCACCATGCCTCTGAAGCACCAGGATGGAAGTTTATAGCTGGCTCAAGATCGAAATCTAAGCTAGACAGGTGCAGTGATGGTAACCTTTTTTTTTGTGTATCCTTTTTCTCCAGTAATTCTTCTTTGGCATCTATTAAAAAAAAAAAAAAAAAAATTTAATGCACACAAAATACAATTCCAACTACGAGCAGTGCTGGCGTCTGCAATGCAGACCTGATCTGCCACCCACATGGAGTCCCATTCGAATGTTTTTACTGTGAAAATGTCGCCCAAAGTGATTGTCAATAGTACAAACAAGGACGACACTCTGATGTCGACCGATATGCCTCAGCCCACATTATTACATCATGATAATACTTGTACCAAGTTTGGTTTAAATCCATTCAGCTATTCTCAAGCATCACATTTTTACCTGACATGACCTCTGACCTTTGAGGTCAAAATCTAATCAGTTCATCTTTTCATCATAATACAGACTTGGCATTTAATATGGAATATATTTTTTGTGGGAGTGAACTTACTTTTCAAGATGACTTAGAACCAAAAGTTCATTGGAATTATGTTGAAATTATTCTAGATTTTGTTAACGTGACCTTTAAAAGAAACAAAAAACACATTTGACATTTCGAAGCAAATAAATTGATCCTTGAAAGTGATGTAAACTGATATCGAACTCAATTAACGGACAGTACTGTGTTAAACTTCTGTACGTTTTCCAGAAGTATCTCTTTATTTTGCATATTAGCCAAAAAAAAATTCAGCAAAAACAAAAGCTAAATTATGACTGGGATTACGGGCAGTAAAATTACAGTTCAGTACTTCGTGTAACCCCCAAGAGCATTCAGGAGAGCACGTTCACGTCGAGGCATGCTGTTCACGAGATTTGCCAAGGTTTGGACAGGAATTGCTTGCCATGCAGTGACAATAGCCTGCTGCAATTCATGCACAGAGGTCGGCTGCTGGTCCAAGTGGTCAATTTGATGCGTTAATTCTGCCCACAAGTTCTCTATTGGATTCATATCCGGGGACATCGCAGACCACTCCATATGCTCTACACCACGGTCAGCAAGAAAGTGTTGGATCATGCGAGCACGATGAGGCCGTGCATTATCATCTTGGAAGACAAAGTTTCCTCGAAAGGCTGCACGAGCAAATGGAAGCAATGTTTCTTCCAGAATGGCCCTGTACTTGAACTGGTTCAGGTTTCCATTCAGAACAACCAGGTCAGTTTTGCCCCCTGCATGAAAAGCAGCCCAAACGGTCACCCCACCACCGCCAGCTTGGACTCTTGGCACGATACAATCTTCGTTGTGGGCTTCATGCACTTGTCTGCGCACTCAGATGCGGCCATCTTGACGATAGACCAGAAATCTAGACTCGTCACTGAAGGTCACGTGATTCCAGTGTCCTGGCTGCCATTGACGGTGCTCTCTGGCCCACTGCAATCGGCGCTGGCTGTGTTGTCTGGTCAGACGGGGCTTTCTCAGGGGACGCCTGGCACGATAGCCTGCTTGAACCAGTCGTTGGTTGACTCGCCTTCTGGATACAGGCACATTTGTCAGTTGCTGCCACTCAGCCCTAAGCCGATTAGCTGACTTGGTACGGCCATTGCAGACTAACCGGTGCAGCTGGCGATTATCCCTCCTTGTGGTTCTGCGTGGACGTCCTGGCCTCGGTATTGGAGTAGGGACACCTCTCTGAGCATTTCGTTTCAGGATCTTTGACACCTGACCTTGAGTGATGCCATACTGCCGAGCAATAGCATGCTGTTTCATGCCGGAATTTCGTAAAGCCACCACTCCATGATAAACAGCATTGTCGAGTTGACGGACCATCTCCAGAGGAAGCGGAAATAACTTTTGTAGACGTGCAGCAGTTGTTTTCCACTAATACAGAATGCAACAACCCTTATATACCCGATTGTGAAGCCAATCGTCAAATGTACCTATCCTTACATTTTGTCACGCCACCTGTGATATAATCCTGTTATTGACTTCTTGCTGCGAAAGACAATCAGTGACATGGTTCTTTCAACAAAGACATCACCGAAGGGTAAAAGAAACTCACCAGATCGATATACTGAGTTCAGAAAGTAAACCCAAGTCAAGGAAAAAAATTTTTCCATATTAAATGCCAAGTCTGTATATACTTATACCACGTTTGGTCAAAATCACATCACTGTTTCACAAGTTAGCGCTGTAACAGAATTTGTACCCAACGGGACCTCTGACCTTTGACCTAATGACTCAATAATAATACATACATTTACCAAGTTTGATTTAAATCGCTTCAGCTGTTCTAAAGTTATCACATTTTACCTGACATGACCTCTGACACCATAATCCAATCAGTTCATTTTTGCATCATAAATACAGGTTGTTCAGATGCCTGGTGTTGGCTTGGCATTTTGGGTGCTGCCTTGGGATCCTAGGATCCAGGGATCGAATCCCGGTCGATCGCTGAATTAACCTCAGGGGGGGGGGGTGACTCAGCCTGTCATCCTTCCGATGTCGGCAAATTGAGTATCAGTTCACTGGCAATTCCCTGTGTGTCGCAAGAGGCGACCAAAACGGTTGGCGGCAGGAAGGGCATCCGGCCATAAAACATTTCTTCAAAAAGGGGACCACGGTGCCCGGAAAAGGCCAACCCCTGCTCTGCGGGGAAAAATGGCATCTAAACGTCGTTGGTATACAGGTTGTTCAAAAAGGTGGACTATTTGAGCAGCCTGATATCTTGTCATTTCTAAAGCTATACCCTTCTCTCTTGCATGTTATGGTGGTGGTGGTGGTGGTGGTGGTGGTGATATTCCATTTCCAACACGTCGTCAGTTCGTCAATTATGGTCTTCACAGTCCAACAAAAAGTGAGAATCGTGACTTTGCGGTTCGAGACAAAATCCTCCGTGCAGGTGTGCCGGCGCACATGGAAGCGTGAAAAATCAAAAGCACATGGAGACAGTGGCCGCCCAACAAGTGTTACCAAGGGAACATTGATCTTGAGAAATTCTGCTGTTGAAACTCCGAAGAAATCCCACCGTCGGCGTTCCCGAGAATTGGCGATCTCAGCCTCATCTATATGATGCATTCTCACTTCTGAACTCAAGCTCTTCCCTACATCATATCTGCAAGGCATAAGCTAACTCCGAATGGCATGGCGAGACGAGTAACAATGTGCGATTGGTTCCGTGACCGAATGGAAAGGTTCTCAAATTGGATCAACTCCTTATGGTTCAGTGATGAAGCACGCTTCCAGGTGAATGGGGCGATCAACAATTACAACATCTTCTGCGTTGCTGAGCCGTGTATGCAACGACAATCATTATAATGAGTGATTTGAAAATGTCACGGTGTATGCTTTCCATCAATGCATCACTGAACGTGCTACCTTTTGTATTTTTTCGACAATACAACGTTCAAATAGTCCACTTTTTTGAAACACCCTGTATGTGATGTTATGCACATATTATACGTGACGTATTATAGATACTAGCAGAGTACCCACCCCATGGGCGATCATGAAACACGTTCTTCTGACATATACCTCTATTTGGGCGATGTATAAGCTACTGGCAGCTGTCTCCATCGCTCCCACAAAAGAAAAGAAAAAATAATAACCCAGGTTATGTGCATGAAGCAAAACATGCCTACTGCTTACAATTCAAAACACCTCACTGCACTGAAAAACGTGGGGACGGGAATACTGTACTGGGATTAAACACCATTACACACAAACAATGACGGAGGTGGATACATCGAGACCTGGTAGGTCTCTGGTCCATTTCCTGAAACCCACCCACGTGAGATAGCAGCCCAAAACAACTTACACGAACACACACACACACACACGAACACACACACACACACACACACACACACACACACACACACACACACACACACACACACACACACACACACACACACACACACACACACACACACACACACACACACACACGGGAGGGCTCCGTTCTACCTTCTGAAACCTGCATATGTTCTACGCTCCGGTCTACCTTCTGAAACCAACCTGCATTCTCCCTTCTGAAACCGACCATAGATCAACTGTAATCTACATACCCCAAAGAGGAATGACCCTTTCTGCCCCTCCCGTAGTTAGCGGGTGTTCTAGTCTTATAAATTACAGGCTTAGTAAATGAAAGGGCCATAGAAAACATTGTCCGAATAAAAATCTGTGATGGATTATATTCAAAGTGCACTCAAATTCCCATAAATTGTCTACGACTACACGACACACACATTGATTAACGACCCTGTCTTTGAAGCACCAGGATGACAGTTTTTCACTGGCTCGTGATCGAATCCCAGGCTAGACAGTTGCAGTGGTGGTAACTTTCTTAAGTTCATCCCCCTCTTCGAAACTTTCCTCTTCGGCATCTGTTAAAAAACAAACAAACAAACAAATAAGACGTTATGCAGAGCACGATACTTGCAAAATCCACCCCTCCCCAAAATAAAATGTCACCATGGACACATCAAATTGTCCATTTCATTCATCCGTATTAAAATTGACGATCTTAATCAAACTCAGGTCAATCAGACTCTAATAAAATTTTCAGATTTTTCAGATCTTTTTTTGTTTCAGATGTTTCAGATGTTTTTTTGTTTCAGATGTTTCAGATGTTTTGTTGTTTCAGATGTTTCAGATGAATAATTTTTCAGATGAAAATTATTGATTTTGGAAGTTTGACCCCAAGTTGTCCTTTGACCTGAAAAATAGCTGGTTTCCCAATGAAGGACTATGCAATTGCTGTTTAATAATCAAGCCAATCAGATGAAAAGTGACAATTTTTCAAATGAAAATTGATGATTTTGGAAGTTCGACCTTGAGTTGATCTTTCGACCTTAAAAATAGTTGGTTTCCCAATTCAATAAGGGACTATGCAATTGCTGTTTAAATTTCAAGTCAATTGGATGAAAATTGATGATTTTTCAGATGAAAATTGATGATTTTGGAAGTTTGACATCGAGTTGATCTTTGACCTGAAAAATAGATGATTTCCCAATTCAGTGATGCACTATGCAAATGCTGTTCAATTTTCAAGTCAATCGGATGAAAAATGACAATTTTAGAAATTTGACCTCCGACCTCAAAATCAATAGGCTTCTTCCTTATGACAAACTCTACCACCTGGTGAAGTTTCATGAAGATCGGTATGAAGTTGTGACCTGTAGGCGATCGACAGAATAACGCACAAGACCAACTAATATACTTGCAAAATCGAAGATTGCCTTCTGCTTACATTGCCTACTGATTGTCCATCGAAGACTTTGCAAGTAAGGAAATGCACCCAAAATACATCTACTTTTTCCTCCCTCCCCCCTACTATTTTGCTGCCTTTCTTTCTCTCCCCCCCCCCCCCCCCTTTCCCTTCTCCCCCACTCTCTCTTCTCTTTTCTTTTCTTTTCTTCTCTTTTCTTCTCTTCTCTCTCTCATCCCCACCCCTCCCGCTCTACTCTCTCTCTCATCTCTCTCCCCCCTACTCTTCTCTGTCTCTCCATGTCTCTCTCTGTCTCACCCCACCCTCCCCTCTTTCCTCCCCATCCCTCTACACCCCCCTCCAACCTCTGACTGCAATGGCCACAGAAAGTCACCACTGCAAAAAAGGACGTTTCTTGTCAACATGAAAGGTTCCTTCCCGATGATCACACCACAAAGGTTAATACAAAGAGAACATCATCATCATCATACTAAAATACGCCATTTATGTCTGTCTGTCTGATGAATGTTTGACGCCAATACATTCTGTCGTTACTTATCCAATTTCAACCAACTTGACAGGATGACCAAGGGTTACATAATGAAGGTTGTAGCGCATTCATTTGCCCCCTCCCCAAGGGGGTTTTCTCCCCTGAGCGAGTTTTCCCCACCATTGCCATCAATGGAGTTGCATGTTGAGGTGTATATCAATGTTAAATTAGCTTTATCGTGGCGTTTTTCCAAAGACGCTTTTAATAACAAAATTAATGATAATTGCATATTATTAATGATATTACAAAACAATATTAATACTAACAAGTGAATCCTCTTGGATTGCGCTGAGGTTCGGGCATGGAATTTCGAGCCTCGATCATGGTTCGAGCCTCGATCTTGTATACAAAAATAATAATAATAATAATAAGAACCTTGGGCCGAATCTCGCGCTTCACCAGTGCGCGTGCGCGAATTTACGTCACGTCGGCAGCGAGAAGGGGTACCCCAACACGAACCAATCAGGAACTGCCACGTCACACTTATATGATCTCAGAATTCCTGTGACAGGAATTCGCGTTACACTGGCTGGAAGTCATTCGCTAGAGGCGCTTCCTCAGCGCTAATAATGTCCCACTTCCCCAAGGCGGTTTCCTGCAGTGATAACGTGTATAAATAGCTTACAGTTATAATAATGGCGTTTCCGTGGGAGCAACGGCTTCCACAGGAAGTATTTAAAATATTATAAAACTATTCGATGTATTAGGTAAAAATATTATAAACCACAAGCACCTACTAGTACCCGACTGCAAAGCCGCAATGAGCCGGCGAAGCCAAAGCCTCTTGCCACTATTTTACCCATTACTATGGCATCAGTAGGTTAGGTAGTTGGTAGTAGGTAGGTGTAGTAGGTACCGTATCTTGTTCAAAATGACACCATTTGCATTCTGGATGAGATTAAAATTTATAAAATTTCCTTCTTGATTAATTCGGTGAATTCCGTCTCAACTTAGGATATTTCCTGCCATGAAAAACTATCCCCTACGGCCATGAGATTTCTAAAAAAATAATTCTTGGTCAATTTTAGAATATTTGACGCCGTTTTCAGCCTCCGAAATGTGGTAAAAAGCTTTTTTGAAATATTTTTTTAAATGCTAGAATCTCATTGGTTCCGGTGTTTGGTGACGATTTTCGTTGAAGATAACCAGGGCCCATGCGGGCCCGGAGAACGAGGTTGGTCTTAAAGTATTTTAATGTCAAATTAGAGGTGCATAAGATGGTGAATCAAAAAAATACGGGTGAAACAAACTCCTATTGAACTTTTTCGCAATTTTTATGCATACTTCCGCATCCGCAAGATGGCGGCCTCCATGGAGCGATTTGGTGCGTCAAAGCTTGGAATTCTCAAAGGATCCAGCAACATCTGGCTTTTCAACATAATACGTACGCGTTCATTCACAACACCGGCTTCGTCGGCTATAATTAGCTTTTTAAATACAGTCGCTAATGCTCTTTATAACACGAAATGAAGAAATCTGGAGGCATCCCGACATCCGTGAAGTAAGGTTTACTTTCAGAACTGAGCGAAGATCTACTGTACTCTATATAACCCACAAATGTTTGGTTAATAACATGGCCCTTTCTACCGCTACCGTGGCATTTTTCATAGCGAACTTTTGAAACTCGCTCCTGCTGTTTCATACGAAACTGAAAGGGAGAAAGACCGTGGTGTGCTCCTTTACCAAGCAGCTAGCTTGCGCTTGCCAAGCAGGCCGTTCCTTAAGGGTTTTGAATGGAATGCTTGGTCAAATGCTTAAACCACTTGGCGATCTCTCCACAAGAAACTTGGTAAATGAACACACACTCAATGTTCTTGAGACCCGTCCATAGATCGACTGTAATCTAAATACCCCAAAGAGGAACGAGCCTTTCTGCCGCTCCCGTAGTGTGCGGGCGTCATAAAAAAAACGAGTAATTTAAAAATTGAGGTAAAGTCATGCATGCCAATTCTGTCAGAATTTGAAGATTAGCAAAACGCCAAGAACTGAATAAACCTCCACAACGTACAACTAAAAGCAACTTGACTGCACAACACCACCACATGGCTTACTTACAATTAACAACAACGTTAAATAATATCGTAAATTGACAACCACTGAACCGCTCACCGCTTCGCAATCTGTTCAATTTCTCGTCTGTCTGACAGGAAGTTGCCTCTTCCACTACGCTTCTTCTTCTTCTTTATTCACATTTTTTTATTTCTCCTCCCGAATTCCTCCCACTATTTTGTTTTTTCGAACACCTACAACCATGAATCAGCAGAAGCATTGCACCTGGTTTCACCTCCACCAAATAATATGCCATACAAAATTAAACAATCCGGAGAAGAGGGTAAAAGAAAATCCGTGAACACACAAACCTGACGATGCACCTTGATGCGTTCTTTCAAAGTTCAGCGACACACCACGTGATCACTCGGACGACACACCACGTGATCACTCGGACGACACAGCACGTGATCACTCGGACGACACACCACGTGATCACTCGGACGACACACCACGTGATCACTCGTATTGTGCTTTGGACCAGATTCTTGTTTGACACAATAAAAGCCAAGACTTGCCGAAGTTGAAGCAAATGAATGAAGTTGAATGACATGAAAAGTTGAATGACAAAACAAATAACAAATGACAAAATAACAAACAAAAAAAGCTAGAACGGCACTCAGTATAGAGCATACCTCCGCCAGGTGAACAGTTCACGTTTTGTATCCCAGAGTAAACCAGAAAATCACAATACAGAATCACATTTAATCAAAATCATCTGTCCACAACTTTTTGAGATATCCTGCCATATGTTGGTTTTAACCCTATCTACCAATGGTGAAGAATAACTTAAAAAATTAAATAATTCTCATATCCGAACCCATATTCAGATCTTCACCAAAATCGAATCGAATCGTCATTGTCAGACACCCAACCTGTCCACCAAGTTTCGTCCAATTCCATCCATAACCTTTTGAGATATCCTGCTATGTATCGTTTTTGGCCCAATCTCTCAATGGGGAAGAATGACTTAAAAAATTAAATAATTATCATATCCGAATCCATATTCAGATCTTCACCAAAATCTAATCGAATCGTCATTGTAATACACCAAACCTGTCCACCAGGTTTCGTCCAATTCCATCCATAACTTTTTGAGATATCCTGCTACATGTTGGTTTTAGCCCGATCTAGCAATGGTGAAGAATCACTTAAAAAATTAAATAATTCTCATATCCGAATCCATGTTTAGATCTTCACCAAAATCGAATCGAGTTGTCCTTCTCAGACACTCAACCGGTCCACCAAGTTTCGTCCGAATCCGTCCACAACTTTTTGAGATATCCTGCTTTGTATCGTTTTTGGTCCAATTTGCTCCCAATGGTGAAGAATTACTTTTAAAACTCTAGTAGCCGGATCCGAATCCAGATCTTCACCAAAATCTAATCATTTCGTCCTTGTCACATACGCTACCTCTCTGCCAAATTTCATCCGAATCCGTCCACAACTTTTTGAGATTTTGACATCGTCACGATAAAGGTTTGTGACGTCACCCATATATTTTGCTTGAAACTATTTTAATAATGAATTATTGTGGATTTCTGTTTTATTACCTCCACCACCAGAGGTGAATGGAGGTTATGTTTTCACCCCTGTCTGTTTGTTTGTGAACAGGATATCTCAAAAAGTTGTGGACGGATTCAGACTAAATTTGGTGGAGATGTTGGGTTTGTGACAAGGACGAAATGATTAGATTTTGGTGATGATCCAGATCTGGATCTGAGAATTTGTTCAGTGATTCTTCACCATTGAGTGATAGGGGCAAAAATGATATATATATAGCATGATATCTCAAAAAATTGTGGACGGATTTGGACGAAACTTCTAGGACAGGTTGGGTGTCTGACAAGGACGATTCGATTTTGGTGACGTTCCGGATCCGGATCTAGCTAGTAGAATTTTAAAGTGATTCTTCACCATTGAGTGATATGCCCAACCAGGTGGAGGTATACTCTCTACTGAGTGCCGTTCTAGTTTTATGGATGCGTTTACTGTTTTTTACGTAAATTTTCATTGACATTTTTGTTTCACAGTTTACAGTTTTAGAAATTACAATTTTCTATTGCTAGATATCGAATGAGCTTTTTTTTCCTTTTACAGACGCATTTGCGCTTTTTATTTACGGACATTATTGTCATGTTTATTTCATAGTTTACAGGTTTATAAGGTACAATTTTCAAATGCTAAATATTGATTGAGGTCTTTTTTTATTTACAGACTTTATTGTGATGTTTATTTTACAGTTTACAGTTATTTAAATTACAATTTTCAGATGCCAGATATCGTTGAGGCTTTTTTTTTTTTTTTTTTTTTTTTACAGACGCGTTTACGCTTTTTATTTACGGACATTATTGTCATGTTTATTTTACAGTTTACAGTTATATAAATTACAATTTTCAAATGCTAGATATCGATTGAGGTTTTTTTTTTTTTTACAGATGCACTTACGCTTTTTAACGTAAATTTTCATTTACAGACGCTTTTTCTTTTTTTATTTACGGACATTATTGTCATGGTTAATTTACAGTTTACAGTTATAGAAATTACAATTTTCAAATGCTAGACATCGATTGTGAGGTATTTTTTATTTACGGACATTATTGCCATGTTTACTTTGGTGTTGTTGTTGGGCTAGCGGCTAGGGTGCCAGCTTAGGATCCTAGGATGCCAGCTTAGGATCCTAGGATCCTGGGTTCGAATCCCGGTCGATCGCTGAATTAACGCCAGGGGGAAGGTTGACTCAGCCTGTTCATCCTTCCGAGGTCGGCTAATTGAGTACCAGTTCGCTGGTAATTCCCTGTGTGCACACAACAACAACACACAACAACATGCATTTTAAAGGCCATTTCCCCTGCTAGAGCGGGGGTTAGCCTTGCGATCCCCATGACAATCTTCTCCATTTTGCCCGATTTTCTGCATCTCTCCTTGTTAACCCCCTTGCCCGCATTTCTTCTTCCACCATCTTAAGCCAAGTCTTTCTCAGACTTCCCCGTCCTCTACTTCCTGCTACATTCATTTCCATCACTCTTCTCAACCAGTCACTTTCATCCTTCCTCAACACATGACCAAACCATCTCAACCTGTTCCTCTTCACAGCATCAATCACAGGCTCTATTCCCATCATCTTTCGCAATTCATCATTTGTCTTCCTCTCTCTCTCAACGATACTCCGCACATCCATCGAACCATTCGCATTTCCACCCTTTCCAACCTTCGTTGCTGCTCTACGTTCATTACCCATGTCTCGCTCCCATAAATCATAACACTTCTCACACATGCAGCATACACCTTTCCCTTCAGCTTCATCGACACTCCCCTCCTCATCAGCACGCCACTCAGTTCTCGAAACTTCTTCCATGCACATCTCACTCTAGCAACCGTTTCCGAGTCTGATCCACCTTCTCCATTCAGCATGTCTCCAAGGTAGCAAAATGTTTTCACACCTTCCAGCTTCACGCCGTCGCCAAGATCCAACTCAACATTTCCTCCATCTGCAGCTCCCTCTGTGCACACCTTACATTTGAATGTAGCTGCCACACTGGTTAATGACCCTCTCAGACCACTACATTTTTGATCAACCCACTCAGCGCACATTGTACGTTGAATGGAGTTCACTCCGACACCCTTCCTACACACAGCACAGGGCCACTTCCCAGTTCTTTCCACCTCACCACATGCTTTACCACTTGCCATCACCTTCGTCTTTCCGATATTCACCTTCAGACCTTTTGTCTCCATACATTCCTTCCACTTGTTCATCTTTTCCTTCAGTCCATCCATACTTTCCACAATCAACACCAGATCATCTGCATACAACAACTCCCACGGTAAACCCTCCTTTACGTTCTGAGCCAGCACCTCCATCACAGCTACAAATAGTCGTGGACTTAGTACTGACCCCTGATGTACTCCCACCTTCACCTCAAACTCACCACTGTTCCCGTCCTTCGTCCTTACAGCTGTGCACGCTCTTTTGTACATTGCCATCACTACTCTGATCAACCATTCCTCCACTCCTAACTTCCTCAATGCCCATGTCAATACTTTGCGTGGAACCCTATCGAATGCTTTCTCCAGATCAACAAACCCAAGAAACAACTTCTTCCTCTTCTCCATGTACTTCTCCTGCAACTGCCTCACAATGAAAGGCGCGTCTGTCGTTCCTCTTCCTGACATAAATCCAAACTACATTTCGTCGATCTTCACTTTCTTCCTTATCCTCCTCTCCAACACCCTTTCCAATACCTTCATTCCATGCTCCAATAACTTTATCGCTCGATACGAGCCACACTCCAGAGGGTCACCTTTCCCCTTGTATAGAGGGACGAGGGTACTCAGTTCCCAATCTACTGGAATGTGGCCTTCTTTCACCACCAGATTACAGATCTCTGTCATTCTCTTCACACCCCAACTTCCTGCTGCCTTCAACATATCTCCCACAACTCCCGTCGGCCATCCCGCTTTTCTACTCTTCATTGCTTTTATCGCTTCCTCAACTTCCTTCTCAGTTATCTTCTCTGCCGGTCCTAAAACTGGGTTACTCTCTATGTTGCCATCCCATTCATTCTCTGTATTCAACAGCATTTCCATATATCTTTTCCATCTTCCTTTAATTCCATCTGGGTCGACAATGATTTGTCCCACTTCATCCTAAAAGCAACTCACCCCCATCACATCACACCTCTCTTTCGCTATCTGCTTTGCAATCCTGAATACTGCTCTGACCCTCTTCCGAATCCAAGCGTTCTCCGAACATTTTCCTACATGCCTCCTGCGCCTTTGCTACCTCTTTCTTTGCAGCCTTCTTGGCTGCCTGATAACTTTCATGCTCTGCTGTTTCTGCTCCCGTACCCTTCGCCTTCTGCCACTCCTTGAACTTCTTCCTCTTCTCGTCAATCCTCTTTCCAACTTCATCATCCCACCACCATGTTTCAGAATGCCTCGGTGGTCCTTTTGTCCATCCACATACCTCACCAACGGCTCCCAACAGACTAGCTTTCATTGACATCCAACCACTTTCAAGCTCAACCACATCATCCTCTACCCTACTCAGCCTCTCTTTTAATGCCTCCCTTACTGTCACCTCTTTCAACCTCCACACCTTCATTCTCGGTTGGTACTTCACCCGCCGAGCTCTCCTCGCACCTTTCACCCTTATGTCGCAGACAACCAAGTGGTGCTGTGAAACAGCTTCCTCCCCCGGGATCACCTTTGCGCCCCGGAGTTGCCCCCTATCTCGCCTACGCACCATCAGGTGGTCAACGGTTGTCGTCGACCCACCTGACGTGTATGTGACAAGCTTATTATCCTCTTTCTGGAACCGAGTATTACAAATCAACAAATCAGCTCCATCAGCAAACTCCAAAATCCTTTCACGTTCTCCATTTCTCACACCATATCCGTAACCCCCATGAACTCCCTCAAAACCATCCATACTCCTTCCCACATGTCCATTTAGGTCTCCTCCTACCACAACAACTTCCTCATCTTTCACGTTTTCCATCAGCTTCTCTATCGCACACCAGACTTGTCCTTCTCTTCAACCCTCCGACTGACCTGTGGAGCATATCCCGCGATGACGTTCACCAAGAGCTTTCCAATCATCATTCTCACCATCATCAACCTTTCACTCACTTGAGTCACACTCACCACACCATCTACAAACTCCTCAGAAAACAGGACACCAACACCATGTACGCCTTCCGGGCAACCTTGCCACACAAACTTGTATTTATGTCCCTGCCTACCCTTCACCATTCTCACACCACTTCCCTTCCATCTCGTCTCTTGCACACAACATATGTCCACTCTTCTTCTGACCAATACTTCCACCACTTCTCGTGATCTCCCTGTCATTGTCCCTACATTCCATGTCCCAAACCTCAGAAACCGATCTCCACTTCGTGCTGTACCCTGCCCATATGTAGTTGTAATTGTCATGATTCTCTTTTTGAGGCAATGTTTCTATGGCCGGATGCCCTTCCTGACGCCAATGAATGATCGTTTTAAGGCCATTTTCCCCGCTTGAGCGGGGGTTAGCCTTGCGGGCCCCATGACAATCATGGTGCCCTGTTTGAGGCAATGTTTTTATGGCCGGATGCCCTTCCTGCCGCCAACCCTTGGTCACGCACTTACGATGCGCAGGGATACAGTGTGCCTATTCTGAATTGGGGTACACACCGTGATCATTCATCCCAGCAAGCTGGTACTCAATTTGCCGACCTCTGAAGGATGACAGGCTGAGTCAACCCCCCTGACGTTAATTCAGCGATCGACCGGGATTCGAACCCAGGATCCTAGGATCCCAAGCAGGCACCCGAACCGCTAAGCCAACGCCAGGCTCGACATTGATTGAGGTATTTATATATTTTTTTTACGTATGCGTTTCCGGTTTTTACATAAACTTTCGAGGCTCGTGAAATAGCTAACGTCAATCACAAAAAAGGACAAACAGACACACAAAGCATACAATAAAGGGAGCGGGAGACAAGATGGGGAGAGAGAGGGAAGCACACAAGTACAACAGCAGAGAACAGGGACATCGGGAGATCTGTGGGCGGGAGATGGCTTGGGGAGAGGAGGCACGGCACGGCGGGGGTGGGGGGGTGTGGTGGGGGACAGGTATAAAACGCATGGACACTGCTAAAACTTCCAGGAAATAAATCGGCATTTCAAAGAAAGTGGATCTGGGGTGAATTAACAGGGGTAGAAGAGATCAAGGTTTTGGATGGGGGAAGACAAGAGATGGTGGTGAACAGCTGTTTTAAAGACCTGGAGGGAGGAGTTGGATTGAAGAGAGTGAGGGAGTTTGTTCCAGAGGTGGGAGTAAAGAGGAATGAAAGAGTGAAGGTGTGCAGAGAGTGTTGATTTTGGCAATTTCACCAGAAGAGGCTTACTGGCAGATCTTGTGCGACCTGTTGGAATATTTGGGGGACAGAGCACAGATAGAGCTGGGGGAGCAAAGCCAGATAGGAGTCGGTAGAAAACAGAAAAACCACCTACCTGCCTGCAGTGTGTGAGTGAAAGGCCCTTGGAGTTAGCTTCATCATGGGAGATTCCAATGATTCTGAAATCTTTGGTTTCAACAGCGTGAAGACGAGCTAGGTGTGAGGCAGGAGCACCAGCCCAGAGGGGAGAACAGTATTCCATTGAGCTGCGGATGAAAGCCTTGTGTGTGGTGAGGACCTCAGGTGTGCCAAGGAAGGACTTCACACGACGGAGGATGCCCAGTTGGCGACTGGCTTTGGAGGCCAGATTAGAAATGTGTTTTTCCCAGGAAAGATAATGGCAGATAGTGAGACCCAAAAGCATGAGTGACACAACTTCTTGGAGAGGATTGTTGAGAAAGTAAATGGGAGGGTTGTCCAGTCGGTCTTTTCGGAGAGACATAGTAAGAGTGTGAGATTTGTCAGGATTGAAAGACATGTTCCACTTGTTTGACCAGTCTGTGATTTTGTGCAGGTCTGCAGAGAGTGAGGAGGCTGCAGACTGCTGATCTGAGATGTGAGGAATGGAGCGGCAGAGTGTGGAGTCATCAGCAAAGAGATAGAGAGGATTTTCAAGAGAGTCAGAGAGATCATTGATGAAGACCAGAAAAAGCACAGGGCCCAGAACACTGCCTTGAGGAACTCCAGCCTGAACAGGAAGGGGAGATGAGAGAAACCCATTCAGGGCCACACGTTTACTACGACCAGAGAGGAAGTCCGCAAGGCATGCGTGGAGATTTCCATGGATCCCATAGGACAGTTTGGTCAGCAGAGCGGGGTGCCAGACCATATCGAAGGCACGTGATATGTCAAGGGAGACAGCTCTGATTAACTGTTTGGCATTGAGGACCTCCATCCATTGTTGAGACAGCAGAAGCAGCATGTCCAGAGTAGAGTGACCTGGTCTGAAACCAAATTGATGATCAGAGATCAAGCCATTGGAAAAGAGGAAAGATTTGATATCTGAAGCAATGATGGATTCCATGACTTTGCTGATAATTGGGAGAAGGCAGATTGGTCTGTAGTTGTAATGTAGTTGTCGTTGTTTTAGTTGTTTTTTTACATAATTAGGGTATGCTGCATTCGATTAACCCGAATTTTGAGTTTTGAATTTTGAGAATTTTGAGGGTTCCTCTGTTGATTCAGCACGACATATGTTGTTCTCCAAGACTGGTAAACCAAAAGCAATGTCACCGACAAGTGATGCTCTTCATTTCCATTTGATGCGAGTACACTGTCAAGCCATGGTATGGAGAAATGCTCATTGTGCCATACCTGACCTTCCTGCACCTGTGGAAATGGGATGGAAACATGGTGATTCAGGACTAGAGCCTATTCTGATGTCACCGAGTCCAATCCCAGAAATTTGCCTCGAGATGATTTGTTGTGCATGCCAGAAGCAATGCAAGACTCGACGCTGCAAATGTCGCTATTCCGAGTTGAGGTGCACATCAATGTGTGCCTGTCAGAAACAGAGTGATGATCAGACCCCTTGTATGAATTTGATGTAGTTTAGCAAAACAACATGTGTGACATTCCTGAATGTTTGTGCTTCATGGTCATGTATACTTAATTTTAGAATAAATGGTTGTATGAAACATTGTCTTATTGAAACCATTTCCCATTTTAGTGTCCAATTTCAATATCAGTTTGAATGTCTCTTTCAAATATGTCGCCAACCATAATATAGACTAGATGGATTTATGAAAAGGGCCATGTATAAGCTTAAGCTTCTAGGTGCATTTTGGGGTAAAAGTTGTAAAGTTAAAGTAAAAGAGCTGCATGTATATACATGATATTGTTGCTGTTTTGCGAATAGAGGATAACCCCCCTCGTAGGTCGTTGCACCACAACATGTAGCCTCGCTTAGTTCAGTTATTTCTTATTAAATGTTAAGCATAGTCTCCTTTCCTGTGTTAGTATGCGTTGAGCAGGCCAGTAAGTGTAGGCCTCGATTGGGCTAGAATGCCACGTGTTAGGCCTGGAACAAGTCTGGAAGGCTCAAGGGAGGAGCTGCAGGGGAGTGGCCGGTAAGCGGCGAGCAGCCAATGAACGCTCAAGGGGAGTGGCTAGCAACAGCAGCCAGAGGAGGGGCTTGGAACATTCGGGTAGGACTCAGGGGCCCCCGCACGAGTCGTCGTCAGAGCTGAGTGAGAGGTGTGGTTGAAAGTCAGAGAGAGAGAGAATCGGAGCTTCAGAGAGTCAGAGTGTGCCCTAGAAGTCGTGTGGTTGAGTAAGAAGACAGAGTGTCGGAGAGTCAGAGCCCCAGTCAGAGTTTCTGTCCAAGAGGTCTGTGAACGAACGCTCTCCGCCCCCAGGTCTCTCTTTGCACGAACTCTCCCTGTGCCCTGCGCTCTGCGGCTGTTAATTGCGCTTGCAAGGACTATCCCTCCCGGGGCCACAGATGCACGATCTCCCTGCCTGAGCTCCCTGCACACGGCGAGCTGTCCGGAGTGAACGGCACCAGGACGCGTTTGGAGCACATACTTTTCCTTCCTTCTTTTCCCTGCGTGAGTGAGTGGGCCATTGTCCGGGGATTAAGTAAGACTGACTTAGTATCTACTCTGTGTCTCTTCTCTTCACCCTGATCAACTGTATAAATTGTAAATAAACCTGTGTTCTTCCTTCCATTTGACCGTGCACGTCATTTCACACCATTGGCCTAGCATCACACGAATAAAACCGCTCAAATCGGGTTCAAAAAGAATTAACGGCAGGAGTCACGTGACACGCAAACCGCTCGGCGTATCCGATTAGCGTGGCTCGTGCGAGGCCCAGTCCCCGTTCTCGTGGCGGCGTGTGTACCGAAGGTAGGTGGGGTTTCGACCCGATACCCTTCCGCACGCTCGCTACGGGAGTGGCGGCTCGGCCTCATGGACTCGAAGCTGGAAGGGGGAAAAGGGTTTAACCCCCCTCTGTACGTCGACGGGCTCGAGAGATCCGCAACAATATATAAATGCTTGTTCAAAGAAATTGTCCAAAAATGGCAATTTGGTGGCCATTTTGTTTATGCTAATTAGGTCAAAAACTCAAAATTCGGCTTGGGAACCAGGTTAATCGAATCAGCATAGCCTAATTATGTTAAAAAGTGAGGTTCCCAACTTTTACCCAAAAATGCACCTGACATTCACATGTCTAACATTCACATTTCTCAGAAATGCATCTCGTTTCGTCAGCACGCCAAATTTCAGCTTTCAACGACATCCGGAAGGTAAGGGAGAGGCAGGTTAGTTGATACACTTTTCAGTTATGTTGGCCTATAATGAAGACTGTTAGCTCGACAGTATTCATGAATTGTCCAAAATAAATATCAGGATCTTGTACATATCTGTGAAGCAGATATCCGCTGCATTATCAAACTTGGAATGGTGGCTCACAAAAAAACTGTTTGTCAAACGTATCATCTGACCTGACCAAGTGGGTTAGTTGATACACTTTGGTAGGCGTGAATGGGTTACATGATACATTGATTTACATGGTGAATGAGTTAGATGATACATCGATTTACATGGTGAATGAGTTAGATGATACATTGATTTACATGGTGAATGAGTTAGATGATACATCGATTTACATGGTATTTCTGCCAATGGTAACAAATTAAGCATGCACATAATTACAGATACACATCAAACTAGGCTACATACCATCATTTCTGTATAATATTTGTGCTAATGGTATTTTCAGTCAATGAGCACTGTTAATTAAAGCTGTTTGTTTGTTATTTATTCAGTACAACAGTATAAAATGAACATAAAAACAATTACTGTATATATTCGGATTGCCCACCAAAGTCTGTGAAAGACTTATTTCCAGTGGGGTCCTTACATAAAAGTACAGTATCAGAAAAGAACAAACATAATAACTTTTAAAATACATAACATTTGTAAAGTAACACATATCGATATAACTTGGACGGATAACTGCTCACTTTTATTCAAATTCAAGAGAGTCATTTTATAGAGCCAGGTTAGTAATACAGGCCGAGGTACAAGTTGTAGATTACTGTACCTAACAGTATGAACAATTTGACTACAGGCCTACACGCTCTTTCTAATATAAATCCCACTTGTTCAAGTTGTAATCAAACTTCAGTTGATTAGATCTTCGTGCAGATCCCCCAACTATTCTTGGCGGTGGCAATTTGCACATGATGTCATCTGCTGGGAATAAGGCTTCATCATCCTCATTTGGAATGAAGACCATGTCTTCTACTTCAGCAGTTACCCACCCAGACACTTTCTGCAGGAAAATACCTTCATATTCACCATTGCCTACAACATCAATGCCAGCAATGTAGTGAACAACTCTCGATTTTCCTGCATCTTTTACGATGACGTAGTCACCTTCGATAATATCATCATCAGATGACCCATCTTCATCTGAATTGTCGTCGTATACGACGGCGGATTCTTTACCAGAGGAACTACTGTTGTCAGAAACTACCAGTGTTTTCCTTTTCTTGAAAAGGGTCTTCTTCACTTTTGGTGCAGATTTATTTTTCTTCTTTTCCTTGTCGAGTGCAATTTCATTTCGGATAGGAGTAGATGTCAGGATCATTGTCTTCCCTTTCTTTCGGGAGCGTTTTATCTTCCTTGGGCCTGCTTTTGGTGCACTGTGGATCTCACTTGGAGAGATATATCGCTTTGCTGGGGGCCCTGTAACTTGGTTAAAAATTGGCGAGCTGGACTGGGGTACGCTGGCTGTAGATGTAGGTCTACTTGGTTCAGGATTATCATCATTGGTTATCCTGGCAGGAGGAACATAGCCATCTCCAGGTTGGCGAGAATCCTGGTTTTCTGATGTGCTGGCTTGTGGGACACTGCATGAGGATGGAGGTCTACTGGCTTCCAACTGAGTTGGGACAACAGTGCTCTGTTGTATAAGGTTGACATCAGCAATTTCGCGATCTGTTACGTACGGTGGCAGGGGCAAAATCTGCATCTGTGAAGAGGTCACGATTGTACGGGAAAATCCCCGTGCTCTGAAATCCGGATAATATGTTTCTTGATGTCATTGCAGAGAGCTGGGCTTCTGTGACCAGGCTGGGAATTTCATATATCGTGACAGTTTTTCCTGGATTTCTCCTTAGCCAACCGTCCATGGCCCGATTATAAGCGGATTTGAATGGACCAAACACAGTCCTGTCAAGGGGTTGCAGACGATGTGATGTGTGTGGTGGAATGGTGAGCATAACTATCCCATTGGCTTTGGCCAGCTCAATGGTCTGCAGGGAGATATGGGTCTCATGATTATCGAGAATTAGAAGAATTTTGCGTTCCAACGAGCAACGAGTATGGCGAATAAGGTGTCCCAGATAAACCAGGAACAGTTCTTCGTTTATCCAGCCAGATCTGTTTGCTTGGCCAATGCAGCCTGGTGGTCCTCCCCTGGTGAAGTGATCACGGAAGTTCACTTGTGGAAAAATGAACATTGGTGGCAACACATTGCCAGATGCACTGATTGTGTAGACCACTGTAACTAAAACACCCCGTTCTGCCGATGTAGCCAAACCAACTTGTTTCTTCCCCTTCTCTGTTACAATATCACGTGGATTCTGGACTGTAGTGCATCCTGTCTCGTCAAGATTGTGGATGTCCTCAGGTTTGAAATGGTTCTCATCTATCACCCGGGCTAGGTTGTTATAGAACTCACCAGCAGAATGACGATTAAAGGCAGTGGCCCTTCCAAGTGAAGTAGCTTCTGGAGAACGGATGGACAGGTTTTGACGCTTTTTAAATCCGAACCACCAGGCCTTTCCAGCCTTTCTGTTTTCCTTCCAAGATTCTGGCATCTTAAGTTCGTTTTGAGAAGCAAATTCATAAGCTAGCTGACAGCATTTCTCAAGAGAGAGGCCATAAAACATGTCGGCTAACATCTTCACATGATTTCCCAGGTCCTTTTCCATTTCTGATGGAAAGATATAATGTGAATATGCAACAGCAGCATATCCTGTGACTGCCTCAGGATCCTTTTGGCGTTTTGCTATGAAACGGTGTAAAGTCATTTTGTCGATGCCAAAATCTTGGGCTGCACTGCGTAATGACTTTCCGCGTTCCACTTCATCAGCTGCCCTTCTCATTACGTCAGGTGGAGTTTTGGTGGCCCTTTCAGTTTTTCGTTTGTAGAATTGGGGCATTTTCCTGCAATAGGGAGATGGTGGTATTGAGTTATGCAAAATGCAATTTGATAGTAAAGTATATCTAACAATAGGACAACGGTTAAGTTGGAGAGAAAAAAAGATCTGCCAAACAAATGAATCGGCAAGCATCAAATATCAGGAAAGGAACAAGTTCCACAACTCAGATGGACACAACTCTTATATTCTAAAGATGTACAGTGTGGGCTATATCGGCCTAAATATATTATGATGCATGAAGCCCAGTTACAAATGGCTACAGCATTGTCTTGTAAAAAAAAAAAAAATGAATGGGTTAGTTGATACAGGTCGGTAGGGTTAGTTGATACACGTACACGTATCAACTAACCTACTCAGACTGTGTCATCTTACCCATCCATGGGTTTTTTGCAACACATGTTGCCCACATGCTTACATGTATCATCCTGGCAATCAAAGCAGCATAGGCTGAAAGCCACTTTCACAAGGTATAATCAACCAATGAGAACTCCTGTGAAATCTATGTAGTATTATCACAATACATCATCTTACCTTTTGTTGGCGTTTTTACTCAGGACACAAATCAGGTTTTTTGGAGAATCACACCCTTTCTTTGTCTGTAACTTCTTGACCAACTTATCAATATGTAATGCAACTAACTAACAACAGAGGGCAGCATTTACACAAGTTTCATTTCTGAGGGCCAGGAGAAAGGTTGTATCAACTAACCTACTGTATCAACTAACCTGCCTCTCCCCTACTGAACATTAATATCAGTCAGTGAGTCAGTGGTTATAAAGACCTATATATTGTTGTAGTTTTAGGAACCAACCCCAGAGGCAATGGCACCCACCATACAGGTCTTCAGGTACTATAATATAAGATTAGAGTAGTTCCCTCCCCTTGTGTCGTGGGTTAATATGTGATATAATGCGTTGGTGAAGGGTAGACAAGTTTTTTTTCCCCCTTTTTCTCATTTCCTAGTGGGTTTTAGTTCTCAATAGCTCCGTCTGACGTGTGCGAGCTGGTCACCGCCGTGAGCCAAAAATGCATTTGCATATCGCGCCAAAAAGCATTTGCATATCGTGCCCAAACCTAGTTTGACTCGAGCCAAATTTCAAGTGCCCCTTGTCTTCCCCATCTCTGAATCTTCCCTTTAGATACATGACAATGATACAACACAAAGCTTTTCTTAAACTGTTTTTAAAATTACACTTTATTTTCATTTCATTATAATTTTCACGCTCATTTCCATTGCATTAAGGTATTGTACAAGCCATTCATTACCACCCGACCTGAAAACCTCACCGCTCCACTCACCACAACTTCTGCTCCAACCACACAAGACTTGCTCACCTTCTGCCAACATTCTCACCTCATCCACTAACCACCAAGCAGCATTTGCTGCAAGAAGCATGGAGAGGGGATCGCTGGAAGCGGCAGCCAGCACCTTCATCCACCGGACTTTATGAAAACCTCAGAACAGACAGACGCTACTTGACCATTAGCGTCCTGTAGACATTTAATCGCTCGTTTATCCTCACAGACAATTACATGCTCCCAGCATTCGTCCTGCGCCAATAACACGTCTCTAGCTCAGACCCATGTTAAACGCAGAGCTCTGTTCTGTGCCGACGCAAAAGGACCTTCTGGCGAGGATTGGCTGCAGAGGTCTGGCAAAGGCAGGGCTAGGTGAGGATGCACTAATCAGCAGGCATTGTTGCACCAAGAGAATTCTAGATCCACTTATAGAACCCACCCTTGCGAAGGGATTATACAAGTGCCGCAGGTGAAAGCTCTCAATCACAATCAATCTCTATCTCTCTATCTCTCTCTCGTGTGTGTGTGTGTGTGTGTGTGTGTGTGTGTGTGTGTGTGTATGTGTATGAGTGTGTGTTGATTTTAGCTTGATCTGCACATTGGTTTTTGGTGCTCATCCTGTCCTCGGTCCTTCAAGGGTGGACGATCTGGGCTCGAGGAGTGGCCCTCACGTTGACGGACTGTAGCTGGGAGCCGAAGTGGTGGACGGATGGAGCGAGCACATAGTTAGGCGCATGTTAAGGCCAAGCCACGCATACACGTACCTAAAAATCCCACACAGTAGACTATCATATCACACTTTCTTTTCTCAGCGTTCTTTTATTTGTATCATTCTCCCTTGAACGCAGACTCCCCATCCCTGAAGAGTGCATTAACAATTGGCGGCATTTCTGCAGCCTGACCCCTCCGGATTGACCATCACTGATAACGCACTTTCGCAGCTCTCTTGCAACACACACACACACACACACACACACACACACACACACACACACACACCTGCACCCTCTATGACTCAACACACCATAGACACAACAGTATTTCTTTCCTCTTTACCCCCTCCTTTAGCGCTTCTGTCGTGGAAGCACGTCTGCTTCCGTCCGGTAAGCAAGAGGCAATTGACCCTCATACTTTCACTATCTTCTGTTGTTTTCTCCCTCCGCGGATGGTCTGATGGGTATCCTGTATTGTTCATAGCTGGTATGTAAGGCATATAATTAAGTCTGCATCTCGTCCATTTTATTTTCTGCCTGTAAATATTGCTGCATGCGTCGTTGCTGTGATTGCTCAAGCATTTTGCATTACATTCCCCCCCTTTTGATTTCTCCTGCTGTACATGAAAGCGCTTGAGTTCACTCCCACCGTTGCATGATTCTGCTTGTAATAATAAATCCCTTGTTGACGTTCCTTTCCAATCTGTCCGTGCCTGTCATTTCCTCCATTAATCCAGTGCTGTTCGCACTTAGGTTAGCTTGGGAGGTTATAATTCTCTAACAAATTGGCTCATTACAGTCCAGCATGCACCAAGCAGTAAGCTCAGCCACCTTAATTAAGATTTAATCAAGACAAGATTGGTGCATTGGTGCATAACCCCCCATTGGAAAGTCATGTGGTACAGGTAAACGGTGTTTAGACAGAGAACCCTGTAACCGCGTAGTGGACCAATTGGCATTTGCGGTTGGCTAGCAACCTGCCGTGGTAGAAAGTTATTTGTGCTCGGTAGCCTCAGGTCCGATAAGTTCAAAGAGAACCAGGGAATCCCCCTCGCATTAAACTCGAAAGCCGTGGCCATAACAATATATTATGTATGCAGTACATTCTATTGTTCAAATACCGTCTTAACTCGAAAAGAAGTAAAAAAATATTTCTCGGGAATCTCCCTGGCCTCCCGACTAATTAATTACGTTTTTGTATTTTCTTGTGTAGATATGGAAGAGGTACGACAGCCTCTCTTGCATATAAATAAGTATGCTAAGTTATAAGAATCACTGATTTCTTTAAATCTTCAGATTTCACTCCAGATTTTGGCACTTATTTAGTCCTCGAGATCCAATCCTCAAACCCGAACACAGACTTTGACTGTACACTCTCGTTAGTCCGAGAGAGTAGATCGTGTTTTCAAAGCAAAGCACGTTTGAATAGGCCGAAACAAAATGGCAGCTAGGACCCATGCTCGGTGATGTTGAGCTGACAGGTGATAACGCCTTTCATGAAGTTACAGCATTATTTCTCTTCAAAGGGGTTACTTATATTTATCCAAATACCCACTTTTCAATCATGCACTCCTTTGACGTTCCCTTAGTATGCATGCAACGTTTGGGGCCGCTAAGTTTCGTGGTTTTGGAGTTATGGAGGAGCCACACACACTAACTAAACAACTGACACACATTGCCTTTTATTATTGTTATGGACGAGTAAAGGTACCCAGCGTTTCCGGGCAACACAGGGTCCGTTCTTCCACCGCTTCCCCTGCCTCTTCCCACCTCATCCTCTGCATCCTCCCATCCCACTCCTTCCCCTCCCTCCGGACTCCAGCTCCAACCCTTCCCCTCCCTCCGGACTCCCACTCTACCACTTCGCCTCCCACTCCACCCCTTCGCTTCCCACCCCCCATCCCCTTCTCTGCCCCTCCCTCATTCCACCCTTTCCCCTGCCCTCTCTCACCCCACCTCCCTCCTCTCACCCCACCCTTTCCCCTCCCTCCAGACTCCTACCTTCTCCTAGTCACTGACAGTGAATAAAGCGTTTTTAACCACGTTTGAATTTTTTTTTTTTTAAAATAACACCCGCTTTCAATTTCTACCAATTCGTCCTTGCCATGAGTCATGTCGAAATCTTCCCCCTAAGGGAAGAATTCATCAATATGGCTGAAATAAGTCATGGTATAGATGTTTATCCTTGTCGCCATGTAATGAATCTGGGTGTGTTCAGTTACCAAGTTTCTTGTAGAGCACTCGCCAAGTGGCTGAAGCACTCAAGCAAGCACTCCATTCAAAAGCGTTGATAAGGAACGGCTAGCTTTGCGAGTGCTGGCTAGCTGCTTCGTAACTGAACACCCTGGACATCTCAATAGCATACAGTACACATACAAAAGGACAGGTTTTTTTTAACACTTCAAATATTAATCACAAGTATTGCAGATCCCAGTTCAGTGACACCTTATACTATGGAGGTGTGAATTAAGATGACAGTGCAGAAGGAGGGATGACAGCCTTGCTTACATAAATACACTTGTTATAAGAATTGCTAGTTTCTTAAATTTTTCAGATTTCAATACTTATTTAGTCCATGGGTTCCGATCTTCAAATCCAAATTTTGATTATATACTTTAATTAGTCCATGAGAGGTCATCGTGGTTCCAAGGCAAAGCATTTTTGAGCAGGCCAAATAAAATGGTGGCTTACGAACCCAGTGACGTGACAGAAGGCTGACCGAGATGACACACCACCATTTTGGTAAGGCTTATTTTCTTGTTTCTTTTATGATGAGCACCCCCAAAATTATCTTCAAAAGGTGCGTTTTTACACATCCAAACACCCATTTTTCATTCATGCACTCCCTTGGAGTTCACTTAGTACACTTGCAAAGTTTGATATTATTATAGATTCATTTTTTGTTATTTGTGATTGCTTCTTGCCTCTTGCCCTGTGCCATTTGTTCGATTCAATACACGGTGTCAGGAGTGAATTGCACTTGTTTTGTTCTGGCTGCTTCGTTTGGTGGTTTAGGCTGGTTGCACAATGATGGTAAAGCAGTTCAAACCTCTGGAGACCGTGCTCGTGACCTAATTGCTTTCTCTGTCAAATTAGATTAGTCATGAGTGGCTATTGGTGTGGCCCCCAGTCAATGTCCCTGTACTTGCCATGCTGCCCCCCTGCCCCACAACCCTCCCCAGTGAATTTAAGCTGATAAACTGAAAGAATGAATTAACGTGGTGTTCATATAGTGAAGGCATGATGGATCAAATGATGTCCTCCTGCATCAAAGTAACAATGTCATTAAGGAAAGCGAAAGTGTTGTGAATCATTTGTTTACTACAAGGGCCCTCTCAAGGACTGTCACTGAAAAATGGACGGCCCACAATTGTAGCCCTTTATAGTAAAATTTCCCCTTTAAATTTTTTTGCTATGTTCTTTGTTACTCCATTTGCTAAAACTATCACTGGGATGACGTCAAATTTCTTCAAATCCTACGTTTTCTTCAATTAATTTTTCAAGTCATGATACTTTCACTTTTTATTTCCATATATGTGAATATTCCTGTGTCTCTTAATGCTTAAATAAATGTTTAATGATTAAATAGTTATACATATTTATTGGCGTGCACATCGGTGGATCTTCATATGCGCTTTTTGGTTTGATGAGGCACTGAAAGATTTTCCACAAATTTCGCATTTGTATGGGCGATCACCAGTGTGACCTCTCATGTGAATTTTCAGATCGGATGGCCGAAGGAAGCATTTTACACAAGTCGGGCATTTGAATGGGCGCTCGCCAGTGTGGCATCTCTCGTGAGATTTCAGGTGTGCAGGTTTTTTGAAAGACTTCCCACATAATGTGCATTCGTAAGGACGGTGACCAGTGTGACCTCTCATGTGAATTTTCAGGTCCGATGACCGAATGAAAGATTTTACACAAATTGTGCATTGGTATGGACGCTCACCAGTGTGACCTCGCATGTGAGTTTTCAGGTCTGATGACTTCATGTAAGATTTTACACAAATTGTGCATTTGTATGGGCGCTCACCAGTGTGACTTCTCATGTGAATTTTCAAGTGCGATGGAATTTTGAAAGATTTTTCACAAATTGTGCATTTGTTTGGGAGCTCACAACTGTGGATCTTCATGTGCCGGTGAAGATCTGATAGTTGAACGAAAGCTTTTTCACAATTTCCACATTTGTGTTGGTACAATGTACTATGGATCTTCATATGCCTTTTGAGGTCTGAGGATGCAATGAAAGATTTCTCACAAGTTTGACATTTGTATGGAAACTCACCAATGTGAATTCGTATATGCATTTTCAGGTGTGATGAATGCTTGAAAGATTTTTCACATGTTGTGCATTTGAATGGACGTTCAATGCTGTGAATTCGCATGTGTGATTTCAGAGTCGATGAGATTTTGAAAGATTTTCCGCAAATTTCACATTTGTATGGGCGATCACCACTGTGACCTCTAATGTGAGTTTTAAGGTTTGATGACCTTTTGAAAGATTTTCCACAGGTTGTGCATATGTGTGGACGATCAGAACTATGAATATGCATGTGCTCTTTCAGGTTTGATGAGGCATTGAAAGATTTTCCACAAGATGTGCATTTGTATGGACGGTCAACACTGTGAGTTTGTGTGTGAACTTTAAGTTTTGATGGGTTGATGAAAGATTTTCCACAAGATGTGCATTTGTATGGACGGTCAACACTGTGAATTTGCACATGAGCTTTAACCTTTGAAAGGGTCATGAAAGATTTTCCACAAATTCTACATTCGTACATGTGGTCACGACTGTGGGTTTTCATATGCATTTGAAGGTCTGATGGAGGAATAAACGATATTTCATAATTACTACTTCCTGTTTCAGCATCCTGTTGCCAGATTGATGGCTGATGGACTTTGTGAGGAAATTCATTCTGTGTGAATGTGTTTTGCTCATTTTTGATCATGTGCGTCTGGAAATGTACAGACAAAAGGTCTTTTAAATGGGTACTGTATGGGCACTTAAAACATTTGTACATCGTATCAGCAGTAATCTCATGGTGCTTTTTCATGTGCAGCTGAAGTGCAGATTCTGTGGTCGACTTCAAACAGCATTTGCCACAGGGGAACATCTGGACATTCTGTGGGTTGCCTGAGCAAACATACAGAGAAAACATTGTAATGACAATGTTCGTGTAATGTATTTAATATTTCACACAATAATTAAAATTCGTCAAAGCAATCGTGATTTTGCAAGGCAGCCACTTTACCAGCATCTCAACCCATGATGATATTGAGGCACAGAAGGTGCTACACACACATAACTACTAGAAAGACATTTTTTTGAGTATGATTTATCATTTTGGTAAATCATCACACCTGCACTCATGTCGTTTGAAGCATCCTCTCAATTATGTCAATTTCAAACAACCAATCCAATTTCAAAATTTGACGATGGCAATTCATTACCTGGCAATTTGAACCACAGACTTCACAGGATCAAAACACACAATGAGCGTAGCCTACTCTTATTTATGAGGAAGAAAGTCATCAGACCACAGGATGTGAGAAAAATGCATGGGTCTCCCCATGACAGGGAGACTATTAAGATGAAGTACTGAATGTGGAATAAATCATGTGCAGAAAGGGTGTAAAGATGTATACAAAATATTGGGAATCAGATGATGTGATGCAACATTTCTTGATGGAGTACTGCTCTCCCCTCTGGGCTGGCGCTCCTGCCTCACACCTAGCTCAGCTTCATGCTGTAGAAACCAAAGCTTTTAGGATCATTGATATCTCCCACAATAAAGCTGACTCTGAGGGCATTTCACTATGTCACCGCAGACAGGTTGGTGGTGTTTCTGTCTTCTATCGACTCTTCTCGGCCTAGTTTCCCCTGCTCTGTACACCAAATATTCCTGCATTATGCACAATATCTGCCAGCAACCCTCTTCTGGTGAAACTGCCAAAATCAAGACTCTATTCTCACCTTCACTCTTTCATTCCTCTTTTTTCTCACCTCTGGAACAAACACACACTCTTTTCAATCCCACTCTTCCCTCTAGGTCTTCAAAACAGCTGTTCACCACCATCTTTCATCTTCCCCCAACCAAATCCTTGATCTTTTCTACCCCCGTTAATACTCCCCAAATCCACCTTTTTCAAATCCTGTTTTCTGAAAGTCCTGGTGGAGTCCATCTTGTTTATCCCGTGTACCCTGTCCCAGCCCTCTCCTTTCCACAGATATCCTATATTTCTGTTTTTTTATGTGTTTGCTCTTACACGAGCCTAGACTTTGTATGCAAAATAAAAAAAAGACTGGAACAATGTGACTGTGTTGCCAATATGCCTCCACATAGTCCCACAATGGGTAGATGCCATCGTTCGCTGTCCTAAAAATAAGCAAGTTTGAATTTAAATCCCTTCAGCTGTTTTCAAGTATCACATTTTCACCAACTATGACAGGTTTCACATCGATCGGTGAAGCTGTTTCAGAGAAGGGATTTTTTTAAATATCAGCTTTCAAACTGATATGGCTGCCATACCACATGACATATGACCTTTAAAATGTACACTCTGCATTTGTATGGGTAGGGGATCACGTTTGTGAAGTTTTGTGTTGATCGGATAGGTTCGTTTTTTCTATCCAAGATGGCTGCCAAACCACGTGACCTATGACATCATCATTTTCAAAATATATGCAACAGTGCTGTTAGATGATATTTGTAAAATTTTGCATCGATAGGGTGAGCGGTTTCAGAGATATAATTATTTTATATTTTCATTCAATCCAATATGGCTGCCACAAGATGTGACCAATGATGTTTTCACGATCATCTTTTAATCGCCATGCCTAATCAATGACGCAAGTAAAGTTGAGTCAATCGATTTGGTGGTTTGGGAGAGGATGTTTTTTAAAGGTTTTAGGTTAAATCCAATATGGCTGCCAAACCATGTGACCTATGATGTCATAAATTTAATATTTCAATACAAATGGGGGGAATTGTGGAAGTTTAAATTGTGAATTGTGGAAGTGTAAATTAATTATTTGCGTACTTAATTTGTGAACTGAGTGACTTTCGTGAGCCTCAACCGCTTGCTGCATCACTTGAGTTGTAATTGCTTGAATAAAGCTTCATTAATATATGTAGTTCAGCATAAATTGTGTTTTATAAGGTCTACCAGTTGTAAATATTTTCCCTTCAGTAAAGGGAGCTGAAATGCGTCATAAATCGTTGCCGGTAGCTTCAGGCAGGCTGGTGTGCAGGACTGCAGGGTGTCCATAGCAACCACAGCACGAGTGCGCTTTCTTTTCCACTTTGCAATGATAAGGAACAAAACTAAAGAATAGTTTTTCTCTTCAATTCATGTCTATATAATCAATAAATATACTCTTTATATAACATCTACAGACTTGGCATTTAATATGGAATATTTTTTTTATTCTTGACTTGAGTTTACTTTCTGAACTCAGTATATCAATCTGGTGAGTTTCTTTTACGCTTTGGTGATTTCTTTGTCAAAAGAACCATGTCACTGATTGTCTTTCGCAGCAAGAAGTCAATAACAGGATAATATCACAGGTGGCGTGACAAAATGTAAGGACAGGTACATTTGACGATTGGCTTCACAATCAGGTATATAAGGGTTGTTGCGTTCTGTATTAGTGGAAATCAACTGCTGCACATCTACAAAAGTTATTGCCGCTTCCTCTGGAGATGGTCCGTCAACTCGACAATGCTGTTTGTCATGGAGTGGTGGCTTTACGAAATTCCGGCATGAAACAGCGTGCTATTGCTTGGCAGTATGGCATCACTCAAGGTCAGGTGTCAAAGATCCTGAAACGAAATGCTCAGAGGGGTGTCCCTACTCCAATACCGAGGCCAGGACGTCCCCGCAGAATCACAAGGAGAGATGATCGCCAGCTGCACCGGTTAGTCTGCAATGGCCGTACCAAGTCAGCTAATCGGCTTAGGGCTGAGTGGCAGCAACTGACAAATGTGCCTGTATCCAGAAGGCTAGTCAACCAACGACTGGTTCAAGCAGGCTATCGTGCCAGGCGTCCCCTGAGAAAGACACGCCTGACCAGACAACACAGCCAGCACCGATTGCAGTGGGCCAGAGAGCACCGTCAATGGCAGCCAGGACACTGGAATCATGTGACCTTCAGTGACGAGCCTAGATTTTTGGTCTATCGTCAAGATGGCTGCGTCCGAGTGCGCAGACAAGTGCATGAAGCCTACAACGAAGATTGTATAGTGCCAAGAGTCCAAGCTGGAGGTGGTGGGGTGACCATTTGGGCTGCTTTTCATGCAGGGGGCAAAACTGACCTGGTTGTTCTGAATGGAAACCTGAACCAATTCAAGTGCAGGGCCATTCTGGAAGAAACTGCTTCCATTTGCTCATGCAGCCTTTCGAGGAAACTGTGTCTTCCAAGATGACAATGCACAGCCTCATCGTGCTCGCATGATCCAACACTTTCTTGTTGACCATGGTGTCGAGCATATGGAGTGGCCTGCCATGTCCCCGGATATGAATCCGAATAAGAACTTGTGGGCAGAATTAACGCAGAATTAATTAACGCAGAAATTCTGAATTAACAGAATTAATTAACTTGGACCAGCAGCCGACCTCTGTGCGTGAATTGCAGCAGGCTATTGTCACTGCATGGCAAGCGATTCCTGTCCAAACCTTGGCAAATCTCGTGAACAGCATGCCTCAATGTGTACGTGCTCTCCTGAATGCTCGTGGGGGTTACATGAAGTACTGAACTGTAATTTTACTGTCCGTAATCCCAGTCATAATTTAACTTTTGTTTTTGTTGAAATTTTTTTTGGCTCATGTGTAAAATAAAGAGATACTTCTGGAAAACGTACAGAAGTTTAACACAGTACTGTCCGATAATTGAGTTCGATATCAGTTTACATCACTTTCAAGGATCAATTTATTTGATTCGAAATGTCAAATGTGGTTTTTGTTTCTTTTAAAGGTCACATTAACAAAATCTAGAATAATTTCAACATAATTCCAATGAACTTTTGGTTCTAAGTCATCTTGAAAAGTAAGTTCACCCCCACAAAAAAAATATTCCATATTAAATGGCAAGTCTGTATAATCATTATATTCTGCGAATAGTTATGTATTTAGATTCCACTATATAATACAAGTTTGAGAAAAGTTACAAGATGCAGAAAACTTCTAAAAACTTGGAATCATGAAGGCTGGCAAGGTCAAACCAGTACTGCATATCTATGCACACCTGGCGAGTGATAAAGAAGACTCAAAGCATATTTTGTCTGCAAAATCGTTTTCCTTAATTCTCTTTACATTTTAACTACACATAGTTAATATGATGTAACCAATATAACAAATCTTTTTACTTGTTAGGAATATGAATAAATATATGTGTAGTGTGTTAAGCTTACATTACAAAGTGTTAACATCTGTAATTGATTAGGCACCCTTTCTCCCTTTGGAGGAAAGATAGTTGCATAGCAACTGGGGCTGGATAAATACTTTTCTCTAGTGAAATAAATTACACACTCTCGTGTAAGGCTTACAAAAGTGTGGTTAATGTTATATTAGTTTGACACAGCATTTTACTTGATAACTTTGTTGAGGATTTGCTTAGGATTTTGTTTGGGACTTTTGCAGTGTGTGTTCTTCTTGAATTGGGATTTCTGCTAAAAGGTTTCTTTGTCGTATATCTTCCTTGTAACCAAAGTGAGGTCCTCCACGTGAATTAAAAATCTGTCAATCATCTTCTGTCAAGTTTGGACATTGGATTCTTGATTAGTCAATTATTTCAAGACTAAATTTATACGACACTGCCAAAACCATATGACCTATGATGTCATAAATTTAATATTTCAATACAAATGGGTCATAGATCATGTGCATGCAATTTCATATTTTTAGGATAAGGAATTAAATTGAAACATTTTTGGCTGGTATACCACTTCACCTATGATGTCATCATTATCATGCTTTTGTTCCCCATTGGGAGTACTTGACAATGTGCCAAGTTTCAAATTTTTCCATTCAGCAGTTTCCAAGAAATAATTTTCTAATACAATAAATGGGATGTCTAGTTTAATTGTTCTTCAATTAGTTTTGTCGAATTGTCCAATTTTGTTTGGACAACAAATTTGATGTCTAGTTTAATTCTTTTCTTCAATTGTCCAATTGTTCTTCAAAGACCTGATGGTGTCTTTTAATCCAAAATGGCTGCCATACCACGTGGCCTATGACGTCACAATGATCATAAAAATATTCTGCATGGGTGTCACTCCTACCCTGAAAGTTTCGTCTCAATCGGACATATGGTTGCTGAGAAAAGCGAGGTTTAGCCTGTACGGACGGGACAACCCGAAAACATAATGCCTCCGGCAACTTCGTCGGCGGAGGCATAAAAAAAAGAAAATCCACAAAACAGACTCCCATTTCTCCGGCCACTTCCATCAAAATGCCTACTCTTCAGCATTTCACAAGTCAAAAAAAAAACAAAAAACACTGATTCACCATGTGACCTTGTGGAACAAACTCCTGTTGTACAACACCTCTTTTGGTCAAGGTGACCACTGGGTCTTCCACTGAAATGACATGCTTCATCTCGGTGTTGTAACCGTTAACCCAAGTCTCGTCACCTGTAATGATGTTGGGCAAGAAGTTTTCAGCATTCTCTAAGTCTACATGATCATTGAGTTCCTGAGACATTGTGAGGCATTGCTCCTTCTGTTCCAGAGTGAGAGCCCACTCACTCATGGCCTAGATCCGCCTCATTTCCACATACAGTGCCTTCAGAAAGTATTCACCCTCCTTGACTTTTTTCACAGTTTGTTGTGTTTCAGCCTGAATTGAAAATTGATTGAATTGAGATATTTTTTTTGTCACAGATCTACACATAATACCCTATAATGTCAAAGTGGAATTGTTTTTTTGATTGAAAATTAAAAAAATCAATTAAAAAGGAAAAGTTGAAACATATGTGGAGTCAATAAGTGGTCAACCCCTTTGTTATGACACTCCAAATTGAGCTCAGGCACATCCAATTTCCTTTGATCATCCTTGAGATGTCTCAACAACTTGATTGCAGTCCACCTGTGGCCAACTCAATTGAATGGACATGATTTAGAAAAGAAACACACCTTTGATTTAATTGAGATTTTTTTGTCACAGATCTACACCTAATACCCCATAATGTCAAAGTGGAATTGTTTTTTTTGATTGAAATTTTTTCCCTTATATACAAACTTATAACATCACGTCTGCAGTGAACATACTATCGTGTAGCTGGTTCAGTTAAGACCGAGCGTCCACGGATGGAATCGAGCTTATTTTGAGGCGTTTCCAATTCAATGGCGGATCGATACACGAGCCGGGGGATTGGGGTAGGATGCCGCGCTTACCTGACGGTCCGCTCAGTCTTCACCTGTAAATTAATAAATCAACCAAACATGGAATTGCTGTACAAAAATACGCAACTTTATTGCCGACTCCGAGAACAAAGGAACGCGACGGAAGAACTAAGACCTAGGTCCCCACGTCCCTACGCACAGACTTCACATACAGCACAAATGGAAGGATAATCGAAAATAACTCGTCGTGTTTGTGGATGCGTCTTATCTGTCTGAATGTCGGGTTGTCAGGAATTCTCCAGCTCGAGCGTGTCGTCCGACACAGCTCCGGTCGGTGGGAAGACAGGCCTCGATGCGCCCCCGTCTGCACACTGCTAGGCAGAGCCACTCGCTCGCCCCGGTCTCGCCCGCTCCAGTCGCAAGCCTCACTCGCACGTGAACGCCAGGGAGGAGAATCAATGGTGCTCCAACGTTGCTCCATCGTCCATCGTCGAGTAGGTAATTCGCGATTCGTAAAAGGAAGAAGGGTCCAAACGGAGCGAAAGGCAAGGGCAGAAGGGAGGTCTGGGAAGGGCAGAAGGGAGGTCTAGGAAGGGCAGAAGCCAAAGCGAGAAGCAGGTTGAGACGGAGGTACAGGCAGGATGGATCGAGGAACGAGAAGGGAAAATGTTGGCACAAAAACGTTCACGACCAAAGTCTGGACCAAAGTGACAAAATGTCTGCCGCTCCAAGTCTCTTGTTCGGCGTGCTCTGACGTCATCCGGGCCTCTTACCAATTCACGAATCCCCCTCCCACCAGTTGTGCGACCCGCCCACCAAACCCTCCCTGTCCATCCATCGCGCGGTGGGCGTGGCCTCAGCCTGCCTTGCACGATGTTTGCCTGCTATGGCAGCTGGTGATGTGGCTGGCTGCGGCCCCATCGGCAGTGCCCCGATCTGGCTTCCTGCCTGTGGTTCTGTAAGTCTTATTGTGGGAGAGGGAAATTAATTAATGTGTGCAGCTAAGGGCCTAGCCAAGTGTCTATAAGAGTGCGTGGCCATACGGGACAATGGATTGATCACCAGGTCTGACACACAGGGGAATTATCTTAGTCCCTATTCTACCTATCACCGGATCATCCTCGTATGATCACAGGTACACACTTGATCCGACAAACTGGGCTAACAGGACTTATTACATCGAGATTGTTCTAACTCGACTGACGAAGCATGACACCGATACAGATCTACCTAAATCCATATATATGCCCTACCCCAAAATTTATAACATCAATACCCTTGGCCCTGGTATACAGAATCATGTAGTGAGGCAGTTTCCTCCAAACAACTTTCGTTCTCTTCCTGGAAAGCAACTTCAGATTATTCCACAAAGCCCAGAAGAAGTATGTGTCCACTCATAAAATGCAGAAAACAAAATCTGGCCAACCTCAAGACTTGCAGTGCATTCAGAAAGTATTCAGACCCCTTCACTTTTTTCACATTTTGTTATGTTGCATCCTTATGCTGAAATCGTTTAAATTCATTTTTCCCCTCATCAATCTACACTCAATACCCCATAATCACAAAGAGTAAACAGGATTTTAGAAAGTTTTGCAAATTTATTAAAAAGAAAAAACTGAAATATCACATTGACATAAGTATTCAGACCCTTAACTCAGTACTTAGTTGAAGCACCTTTGGCAGCAATTACAGCCTCGAGTCTTCTTCGGTATGACGCGACAAGCTTTGCACACCTGGATTTGGGGATTTTCTGCCATTCTTCTCTGCAGATCCTCTCAAGCATTGTCAGGTTGGATGGGGACCGTCGGTGGACAGCCATCTTCAGGTCTCTCCAGAGATGTTCGATTGGGTTCAGGTCAGGGCTCTGGCTGGGCCACTCAAGGACCTTCACAGAGTTGTCCCTAAGCCACTCCTGCGTTGTCGTGGCTGTGTGCTTCGGGTCATTGACCTGTTGGAAGGCGAACCTTCGGCCCAGTCTGAGGTCCTGAGCGCTCTGTTTCAGGTTTTCATTAAGGATATCTCTGTACTTTGCTCCATTCATTGTTTCCTCAACCCTGACCAGTCCCCCAGTCCCTGCTGCTGAAAAATACCCCCTCAGCATGATGCTGCGACCACCATTCTTCACCGTTGGGATGGTATTGGGCAGGTGATGAGCGGTGCCTGGTTTCCTCCAGACATGACGCTTATAATTGAGGCTAAACAGTTCAATCCTGGTTTCATCAAACCACAGAATCTTGTTTCTCACAGTCTGAGAGTCCTTTAGGTGCTTTTTTGCAAAATCCAAGCGGGCTTTCATGCATCTATCACTGAGGAGAGGCTTCCGTCTGGCCACTCTGCCGTAAAGCCCAGATCGGTGGAGTATTGCAGTGATGGTTGTCCTTCTGGAAGTTTCTCCCATCTCCACACAGGATCTCTGGAGCTCAGCCAGTGACCATTGGGTTCTTGGTCACCTCTCTTACCAAGGCCCTTGTGGGAGCTGATGGTTGCTTTATCAAACCTTTTCTCATTAGTCTGCTGAACAGGCTGAGGATGCATATGTCATGCTCTGTGATCTTTTTCTCTTGGATTTGTTGTTCTGACCACAAAGCTGGTCTGTGTTTCTCTCTGCTTATCTGAAGATTTAAAAACACATTGTGGGTTTTTCAGGAGAACAGGCCATCCCATGTTGGAACCTGACCTTCAAGATTGTATGCGTGGCACTGTCGGTGCGTGGCATATTCTTGGAGGGAAACACTTACAATATTATTATCTCCACTGGGCTGAACACATTGCCTGCTTGCATATAAATGAAGATCATTGGGAAATATATTTCGAGAAAGGCCCGGCCAGTTTCGTGCCCTCCTATCTCCCGCACGTGTTATAACAGCTCCGTAATAAAAACGGCTCATATTCTCAAGGTGTTTGTCCCCCGATTGCTCGGTTTTTCCGAATCTTCCCTGATTGCTCAGTTTGACAGGGCGGCCAGCTCTAGGAAGAGTCCTGGTTGTTCCAAACTTCTTCCATTTAAGAATTATGGAGGCCACTGTGCTCTTGGGAACCTTCAATGCAGCAGAGATTTTTTTGTAGGCTTCCCCAGATCTGTGCCTCGACACAATCCTGTCTCTGAGCTCTGCAGGCAGTTCCTTCGACCTCATGGCTTGGTTTTTGCTCTGATATGCATTGTCAGCTGTGAGACCTTATATAGATAGGTGTGCCTTTCCAAATCATGTCCAATCAATTTAATTTACCACAGGTGGACTCCAATCAAGATGTAGAAACATCTCAAAGATGATCAAGAGAAATGGGAAGCACCTGAGCTAAATTTCAAGTGTCATATCAAAGGGTCTGAATACTTATGTCAATGTGAAATTTCAGTTTTTTCTTTTAAATAAATTTGCAAAACTTTCTAAAATCCTGTTTTCTCTTTGTCAATATGGGGTATTGAGTGTAGATTGATGAGGGAAAAAATGAATTTAAACGATTTCAGCATAAGGCTGCAACATAACAAAATGTGAAAAAAGTGAAGGGGTCTGAATACTTTCTGAATGCACTGTAACTCAAACCTGGTCTACATCTTCAAAGACCTGATGGTAGCTTGTCAAGTGTGTTTCTGGTGTATGCTCCCCCTCCATCCCTTCCCTCTCTTCAAATGGAACTACACCTGACTCTGCTGGTGAGAAGGCAGAATTTTGTGTTTCCTTCCAATCGTGTGTCCCCAAACCATCACTCCTTGCACCGACCATATCCTCTCGTACCTAATTGCTCTTGGATAATGTGTCTTTCTCAACTGAGAAGGTGGAGAGGTTTCTGGCAAAACAGACTCTGTTTGTGCGACAGGCCAAAATGGTGTCAGTGCATGTGTCCTAAAAACATGCTCTTGTTCATTCTCTTGCTGCTCTGTTCACTTGATCATTCTCTCTAGGATGGTTTCCATCTGCCTGGAAGTCAGTGAACATCACCGCAATACACAAACATGGTGCAAAAACGGATCATCTTAGGTACAGGCCTATTAGCTTGTTTCCCATGACAAGCAAGGCCATGGAATTCATCATTGCAGTTGACATCAAATCCTTATTTTTCTCTAATGGCCTGATCATAGATCATCAATTTGGTTTCAGACAGGGTTATTCAATCCTGGACATGCTGCTTCCACTCTCCCAACAATGGATGGAAGCCCTCCATCTTAGGCATGAGATCAGGGCCATCTTTCTGGACATATCTCGAGCATTTGATTGTCTGGCATCCCACCTTGATCTCCAAACTTTCTTCTTATGGTATCCAAGGCAGTCTCCACCCATGGCTAGCGGATTTCCTCTCTTGTTGAAATAAACACGTGGCTCTTAATAGAATCCTCTCATCTCCTCTTCCTGTCTAGGCTGGAGTTCTTCAAGGCAGTGTTCTGGGCCCTGTACTTTTTCTAATCTTTATCAATGATCTCTCTGACTTTCTGGAAATTTCTCTTTATCTTTTTGCTGACGACTCCACCCTCTGTCGTACCATTTAAACCCTCAGATTGGCAGGCAGCAGCCTCTTCACTCTCTGCAGACCTGGATAAATTCACAAGATGGTCAAACACTTGGAACATGTCTTTCAATCCTGACAAATGTCACTCACCATGTCTCTCCAAAAGTACCGTCTGGATAACCCCTCCCACCCACCCCCATCTACTTTCTCAACAATCCTCTTGAGCAAGTTCTGTCACTCAAGCTTTTGGATTTGGCATTGCTAGGTTTTTTTAATTACATCAAGGACTCTTGTTAGTATTGTTACGTTTGTGGGGGGTGGGGGGTAGTGACACTGTAGACCAGGGTGGGGCTTGTTAATTAGCGAGGGACTATGGGTAAATGAATCCCCTGTGTGTAGTTGCCTCTGTAATCTACTAATTTGTTCCTTTTGACACAGCACCCACACATAGAGCCAGAATCACGCCTAAATTGGCACTAAATATAAAAACTAACTGGAAACCGGGCATCAAGCACTACCGCTGGCGCCGCAGCTGCTACATCACCACAGGGACAGGCAGGCTGAGAGATACGTCCCCAAGAGCACGAGATTGGTTAGGTTCGTCAAGCAGAGATGGACTACTAAGAGGTGGCACGCACTGGTTGGATCAGGCAAGGATAGCGTGGGGATGACGTCAGAGCCTGGACGATAAAATAACGCCCTGGCCGACATTTTCTCTCTTGCGCCTTCTTGTTCTGGACTTTGTTCTGGGCTGGCATTCATAGCGAACATGCTCTCTCTGCTGGTCTGGTCTCGTGCTATTCCTGTTCATGGTTCGTGAATTCGTATTCGTTCTTGGAGTATTGAGGAGAGTCTTGACTGATTCATTCGCTTGCGCTCAATCCTGGTCTGGCTGTTCGTTCTTGGATTCGGTCGACAATCGTGGCTTTTGGTGGTGAACGTGCGTGGACGATCGTGGATTCATTCCCCCATTGGCAACACCGAGCGGTCGGAGTTCGTAGCGCTCCTGCGCAGGTTGGACGAACAGGAGAACGAGCTGGCATTGAGGGAATGAAGGTGCGTGATGCCTTGGTCGCGCCAACTAGTCGGCGGTTTCCCACGCAGGGACGCAGGCCTGAGACAATTCCTGACAAGATTCGGGAGCCGCTCGCAGATAAGTGCCAACCACACCTTTTATTTTTGCTATCATTATTTATCCTTTGTCTGTTTACTGAGTCTGTATGGGGGCGCTCCAATTTCGGAATTTATTGTTATGTGACCGTGTTTTATTTTGTTACCAGCATTTCTTAATAAAGCCGGCATTTTCTTGTACATTTTAAACTCGTCTCGGTTTGAGTTGATTTATTGCAGGTTTGAGGACTGCCGGTGGGATCCGTGAAGGTAAGCACTCCGGCTTCTCCCCCACGCATATTCTCCGCTATATCTTGACTGAACGCCTTAGAGTTTAAGCCAGTTCGGAAATCTGTTTCCTTGGAGGATTTTAATCACCAGGAATGCGACAGTATTTTGTAAGTAAAACCTTTGAATGCTTCATGTAATCAAATACAAGTGTTATTTGTTCTAGTCCAAGTCTATTTGGCCTAAGGTTGATTAATTGCAACACTAGGCACTGTATTATAGTTAATTTGTACATATTTGAATGGGCGGCCATTTTTTCCCCGTGCCATCCCTACATATGGAGTACTTCCGTACTCCATGATATGCCACATGTATATGCCACTTCTACAAATGAGATAATCCATGGCAGCAACCTTTCAACTACCGAACTTGTCAGACTTTATTTTTTTTAAATAAAGAATGTAACATCAGTTGTGTTATTCTGTTTTTCTATCAGGGAATTATGCAAAAACATTCTGCTTTGTACCATTTGGCATACATACTCATAAGTATTTAAATATAACAAATTCTGTAAAGTGAGACCTACTGTCAAGACTCCACAGCTGGAAGTAACAAAGGCAAGTGATGCAACATGCCTGTGTCAGGCAAACAATAACACCAAACTGCTTTGAAGGCTGCATGGCTAATGCCCTGGTATTCTCCACAATGCTTATCTGAGACATTTCTGAGCTACTCAGAGTTCATTTCAGAATGAAAGGTCATCAGCTAAAGCATAATGGAGCATGGGTCCCAACTCTGGGCTGAATCCTGCTCCACCCCATGCCCTCCTCAATCTGTTTCTCAAACTCATGTCAATGTCTTTGTCTTCATTACCTCCACCACCGAAAGTGGAAAGATGTTATGTTTTCACACCTGTCTGTTTGTCTGTCTGTGAGGAGGATATATCAAAGAGTTGTGGACTGAGTCAGACAAAACTTTGTGTACAGGTTGGGTGTGTGACAGTATTAATTGATCCTATTTTGATGAAGATCCGGATACGAGATTTTTTGATTTGTTTTTTTTTTCAAAAGATTCTTCACCATTGAGAGATGGTGCCAAAAACAATATATAACATGATACAGTATTTCAAAAAGTTGTGGACGGGTTATGACAAAACTTGGTGGATGAGTTGGGTAGGTGACAAGAACAAACTGATTAGATTTTGGTTCTGGATCGAATTCAGATCTGGCCTCTCAGTGGGATACAACATGTAAACTGTTCAGCCTGGTGGAGGTTTTCACTCCACCACGGGGTGCGCGTCAGTATTGCATTTTATCATCTGTCAGTCTGTGAACTTGCTTTTCTTTGTTTAGCTTCTCCTGGAACATATATTGCCATATACTGTCCAAATTATTTCTTAAAAGAGGTCATGGAAAATACAGGAAAACTAGAAGGCATCTCAAAATACAAAGCCCATCCACTTCCACTTTGTATTCAAAATAAATTTGATGAAACCAACTTGAAGATATACAGGTTATTCAAAAAGAAGTATACACTTTCAAAAATTTATTTTGCAAGTACTATTGAACAATGCAATGTTCTTTATATAGCCTGAAGGGAGACATTTAAAAGTTATTTTTACACCTTACAAGCTCTTGATATGACTCCTACGTGTGACGCAGCACACACCAGAGTTGTAATCCAGTGCTTCCCACAGTGTTCGCAGCATGTCACAGGTAACAGCATCCATGGCATCAGTGATGTGCCACTTCAGATCATTGATATATTTTGGCATTGGGGGTACAAATCCAGCATCCTTCACGTAGCCCCACAAAAGGAAGTCACACAATGTCCGATCAAGCGAACTTGAGGGGGGAGGGGGGAGGCATCTACACAAAGGGAGGTCTGTTGCCGCAGCACGTCCAATCCATCGACGTGGGAGGATGGCATTCAGGTAATCACGTGCACACACAAATAGAAGTGAGGAGGTGCACCATCTTGTTGGAAAATGAAGTCATGTGAATCTGCATGAAGGTGAGACATCAGCCAGTTTATCAACATGTCCAGATAGGACATATCAGATACTGTTTCCGATGAAGAAGAACAGTCCATAAACTTTCGTTGGGAATGGTGCAAAACACATTAATTTTAGGTGAAGCGCATTTATGTTTGATGACAACATGTGGATTGTGAGAGCCCCACACATGGATATTGTGTCAGGTGATCTTCCCACTTAAGTGGATATTGCTTCATCGAAGAAAATTAACCTTTTGGCAAACCCTTCAACCACCAGTCTCTCTTGAATTTCACAGCAGAAATCACAGCAAATGACTTTGTCACTTGCCTTCAGAGCTTTCCGTAACTCCATATTGTATGGTTTCATGATTAGGCACTTCCACAGTTCACACCAAACTGTCGTCTGTGGAATCTGTAGCTCACGACTTGCTCTGTTGGTTGACTTTTTTGGACTGCATTGGAATGTTTTCTCAAATTCGCTGCACAGTCTCCTCTGAAGTCTGATGGCGCCCGGTATTCTTTCTCCTGCAGAGACAACCTGTGCCTTCAAACTGTTTGTACCAGTCGTAGATGGACTTCCTGGTTGGCGGGTTCTTTTCATAACGTGTTCGAAAATGTCGTTGCACACTTGTCACTGAATTTGTCTTGGCGAATTTCAGGACGCAGAAAGCTTTCTCTTGTTTGCTTGCCGCCATTTTGGACATAACCCCCCCTGAAACAAAACAAAAACAAACAAAAAAAGGATTAAAAGAAAAGACGACGATTACAAAACAAAAGATTAAAACAAAACTTTAAGAGATTTCCTTTCCATCAGTACATGAAGCAATGAAGCATGCATTTAACATCAGTAGTTTATGTAGAAAAAAATTTTTTTGAAAGTGTATACTTCTTTTTCAATAACCCTGTATATATAAATTGTATTCATTAGTGTTCTCCATATTCTCATAAGGAGAAAATTTGATGACAAAAGCTCATATAGTAAAAAAAAAAAAAAAAAAAAAAATTTTTAAACCGCCTGGACAGATACACTCGCACGTGCACACACACACACACGTTTGGAGGCACATTTTGAAGCAGTATTTTCTTCAGGTTTGAGGGGGGTAAGGGAAGGTGTTGTGATTTGTGAACAATACATCTGTAGTTCTTTCTTTTGGATGAATTTGTTGAAGCCTCAAGCCTAAGGTTTGTGGAGAATGCAAAATTTCATGAGAAATGTCATGGGGACAACAGCCATTTTTGTTTCTTTATTTCCCTATCAACTAAAACCTGCAACTTGCCGCCACAGGTCGACACGAGCTCCGCATGGTCGTTGTTGCTGTTGTTGTGGTTCTTGTTGGGCTCAATATTTGAAATGTGCACCCATTTGTCAGACAGCTGATGTCTGACAAATGGGTGCATTTGGGTAGGGTGGGTGATAATTTATTCCAAATCACTGAGATTGGAAAATGAAAGAGCTTTAACTCCCCCAACATCTGCGGGGGAAGATTCCAACCACTCCCTGTGGTGTACATTGAAGTCACCTAAATAGAGGAATTCTGTGTGAGGGTGTTCAGATGTCATGGCTTCATGGCAGGAATTAAGATAGTAAAATCAAGATAGATTTAAATCAGGAATCAAGATACATTTAAATCCAATGCAGCCAACAAGAAATTGCAACATTCAGCTGAGCTTCACGAAGGAAGGTTTAACTGCTTTGGGATGTGGATGGATATATGTAAGGTTAAGGAGTAGAAGAGAAAATGCAAATAGAGGAAGGGGTTTAAAACATTACAGAGTTAACAACAATGAAACTGCACTCGCTGGTTTCTTTTCTGGATCCTGGGTTCAGAAAAATGAAGACAGACATTGGCGTCAGGGAGAAGGAAGGTGTGTTATCAAAGCACAAACAAAAGTTACTGTATGAACACAAAGGGACAAAAGCAGCGGATTCCGGGCAATCCGGATAGGAAACAATGGAGTAGGGAAGAAAAAGAAGATATATTGAGGGAGCCTTTGGGAAAGACAGAACAAGTGGATGAAGTATTTTCAGAGGATATTTATTATGGAGGTCTTGAGTAGCATCAAGAAAGAGGTTTTGTAAATAAGAAAAGTTGGAGTAGGAAATGGAAGCATGATATTGTAGCGGTTACCGCTGGATGCACACAATCGCCTTGCACCGGCCAGAACACGGCCAGACGCGCCTCTCCCGGGCATGCCCGGACTCACTGTTCCCGGGCACGCCCGAACCTCCCGGGCACGCCCGGTCTCGTTTTTCCCGGGCATGCCCGCTCTCGCCTTTCCAGGGCTCGCCCAGAGCGTCCGGGCATGCCCGCTATCGCCTTTCCAGGGCTCGCCCAGAGCGTCCGGGCATGCCCGCTATCGCCTTTCCAGGGCTCGCCCAGAGCGTCCGGGCATGCCCGCTATCGCCTTTCCAGGGATCGCCCAGAGCGTCCGGGCATGCCCGCTCTCGCCTTTCCAGTGCTCGTCCAGAGCGCCCGGGCACGCCCAGCCTCGACTTGCCAGGCCGCAGCCAAACACGCCCGGGCAGGTCCAGACTCGCCTTTCCAAGGCTCGCCCTTGACACCCGGGCATGCCCGGTATAGCTTTTGCCGGGCAAACTTCCCGACATAAATGTGTATATATATTGCTGCCCGATAAACGGGCTTTTGGTCAGAATACCTGAGCTGTTTTGTTTCAATAAAGCAACTCGGACGAATTCCGTCTTTGGTCGCGTCACTTCTTTCGACTCGCGTTGGAGCGCAGCTCCTTCACTGGTGACCTACCGACATGGACACGGCAGTGACTCTTAAACTGCCTACCTTCTGGGAGGCTCACGCGGCTGTTTGGTTCGCCCAGCGAGGCATCACCGCGGACGACACCCGCTTCCACCACGTCGTGGCAGCGCTCGGTTCCGCCACCGCGGCCCGCGCCCTGAGCCTCCTCGAGCACCCGCCGGCTGCCGACAAGTATGATGCGCTGAAGACGCTCCTCCTCAACACTTTCGCCCTCTCACCGGCGCCTGCTCGACCTGCCCGAGCTCGGCGACACGCGCCCGTCCGAGCGCATGGACTATATGCTCTCGTTGCTCGGTGAGCACTCTCCGGATTTTCTGTTCCGCGAGTTGTTCCTTCGCCAGCTGCCTCACCCGGTACGCCTCGCCCTGGCTGGCACGTCGATCACCGATCCCTGCGCCCTCGCCAGGGAAGCCGATAAGATCTCCTCGGCGGGCCAACACATCGGCGCGGCTACCTGGAGCCTGCCGCCGTCCGAGGCGACGCCCACGACGCCCGAGCGCCCTGCGCGGTTGGAGGCCAAACTGCCGGTGAAACTGGCGGCCGCCACGCCGCACCGACCGCTTCCGACACGACGGCCGGGACCTCCACCTGACCAGGCGTGGTGTTATTACCACGCCAGGTTCGGACACAAGGCTCGGACGTGCCGACCCCCGTGCACTTTCGGCAAGTCGGGAAACGGCCGGGCCGGCGTTCATTCCCAGCCATGAGCGCCGGCCACTCGGGCAACTTGCTTTTTATTCGGGACAAAGCGTCCGGGCGGCGTTTCCTTTGTGACACCGGCGCCCAACTGAGCGTCATACCCGCCTCCGAGCAGGACAGGCGGGACGCCGTTTGCGGCCCCTCTTTGGTCGCTGCTAATGGCTCGGCCATACGCACTTTCGGCCCGCGCCACATCACCCTCTGCTTCGGCAGATAGCACTTTCAGTGGACCTTTGTGACCGCCTGCGTCCCCATGGCTTTGCTGGGCGCCGACTTCCTCTGCGCGCACGGGCTGCTGGTCGACGTCAAACGTCGTCGCCTTGTCAAAGCCGAGACCTTCAGCTCCCTGGCATGCACGATGAGCAGCTCCACGTCGACCGAACTGGCGTGCGCCCTCCCGACGGCGAACGAGTTTGCTCGCCTGCTCGCGGAATTCCCGGCCCTCACACGGCCGACGTTTTCGGCCGTCGCAGTGCGGCATGGGATCGAGCACCACATACCCACTACGGGCCCGCCGGTCTACGCCAGGGCCCGCCGCCTCGACCCGGCCAAGCTCGCCGTGGCAAAGGCCGAGTTCGACGCGTTGGAGCACCTCGGCATCGTGCGGCGCTCCAATAGCGCGTGGGCCTCACCACTGCACATCGTGCCAAAGCCGGGGGGCGGATGGCGCCCGTGTGGCGACTACCGCCGCCTCAGTGACGCTACCACCCCCGACAGGTACCCGATCCCGCACATCCAGGACTTTTCCGCCCGTTTGGCGGGACGGGTCATATTTTCCAAAATTGACCTGAAACGGGGATACCACCAGGTACCTGTCCGGGCGGCCAACGTCCCGAAGACGGCCGTCATCATGCCGTTCGGCCTGTTCGAATTTTTGAGGATGCCGTTTGGCCTCAAGAACGCGGCCCAGGCGTTCCAGCGCTTAATGGACGGCGTGCTGCGCGACCTGCCATTTCTTTTCGTCTATCTGGACGACATCCTCGTCGCCAGCACGTCCCGTGCCGAGCACCTCCTCCACCTCGGAACACTGTTCGGTCGCCTCAGCGAGCACGGCTTAATTGTCAACCCGGCCAAATGCCACTTCGGCACGACGACCGTTGACTTTTTGGGCCACCGCATCACCAAGACCGGGGCCGTGCCGCTGCCGAGCAAGGTCGAGGCCATCACCACGTTCCCGCGTCCCCGTTCCATCAAGGCCCTACAAGAGTTCCTCGGCATGGTGAATTTTTATCACCGATTCGTGCCCCGCGCTGCTCAGCTCATGCGGCCCCTTTACGAGGCCCTCCGCGGCAAGCCGGCCAAGCATGACATCGTTTGGTCCGCGGCCATGGACGCGGCCTTCGCGAGCGCAAAACGGGCCCTCGCCGACACAACGCTGCTGGCTCACCCGGTGCTCAACGCGCCCATCGCCCTCACTACGGACGCCTCCAACTACGCGGTGGGCGCCGTCCATGAACAATGGGTGGACGGGGTTTGGCAGCCACTCGCTTTTTTCAGCCGGCAGCTCCGGCCAAACGAGTTAAAATACAGCACGTTCGACCGCGAGCTGCTCGGTCTATTCCTGGCCGTTGGCCATTTCCGACACCTCCTGGAGGGCCGCCCGTTCACGGCTTTCGTCGACCACAAGCCGTTGGTCTACGCAATGGCCAAAGTCACGGAGCCGTGGTCGGCCCGCCAGCAGCGCCACCTCTCCGCCGTGTCGGAATTCACCACGGACATCCGGCACGTCGCCGGCAAAGACAACGCTGTGGCCGACTGTCTTTCTCGGGCCAGTGCGAACGCGGTCCACCTCGGCGTGGACTTCACACTCATGGCGGCCGACCAGACCACTGACACCTCGGTGCAGGCCCTCCGGGCGGCGGACACGGGCCTCCGCCTGGCCGACATCCCCTTCGCGGGCACCGTCCTGCTCTGCGACGTCTCCCAGGGCCAGCCTCGCCCCATCGTGCCCATTTCCTGGCAGCGCCGCATCTTCGCCTCCATCCACGGCCTTTCTCACCCGGGCCGGAAAGCTTCTCAGAAGCTGGTGTCGGCGCGTTTCGTCTGGCACGGCCTTCGACGGAACGTCCGCGACTGGGCCAACGCCTGCACGGCCTGCCAGCGGGCCAAGGTCCACCGCCACACCCAGGCCCCGCTGGCACCTTTCACCATGCCTGCACGGCGTTTCGACCACGTCCACGTGGACCTGGTGGGTCCCCTGCCCCCATCGCGGGGGTTCACCCACCTGCTCACCATGGTGGACAGGACCACCAGGTGGCCGGAGGCCGTGCCCCTCACCTCCACCACCACCGCCGACGTGGCGCAGGCGTTCATCGCCACCTGGGTCGCGCGCTTCGGCGCACCGGCGGATATCTTGTCCGACTGCGGCCCACAGTTCACGTCCGAACTTTGGGGCGCGGTCGCCCGCTCGTTGGGCGTCATGCTGCACCGCACCACGGCCTACCATCCCCAAGCCAACGGGTTGTGCGAGCGGTTTCACCGCTCCATGAAGGCCGCACTCATGGCCGGCCTTCAGGACGACGGTTGGACCGACCGGCTGCCGTGGGTCCTTTTGGGCCTCCGCACGGCCCCCAAGGAGGACCTCCGGGCGTCCGCCGCCGAGCTCGTCTACGGCCAGCCGCTCCGCGTCCCGGGCGAGTTCGTGCCCGACGCTACCAGTCCCTGGTCCGCCGCACACCAGCGCTCGGACCTCCAGGAGGCCGCCCGCCGATTTGCCCCCGTGCCAACGTCCCGCCACGGTGGCCCCCAGTCCTACGTCCCACCCGGCGCTTCGCACAGCGGAGTACGTCTTTGTGCGTCATGACGCACACCGGGGGCCACTCCGGCCGCCGTACGACGGGCCCTTCCGGGTCCTGCGACGGGGCGACAAGTCCTTTGTCATCGACGTTGGCGGCCGGTCGGACCGGATCTCTGTGGACCGCCTCAAACCGGCGCACATGGACGTCGACCGACCACCACGGTTGGCCCTTCCTCCGCGGCGAGGCCGCCCCCCGTCCACAGTTCCCCCCGCTCGACCACCCACCACCACGTCGGACCCCTCCCCACGACCCTCCAGGTGTCGCTTCGGCCGGGTCATCCGGACCCCCCTTAAATTGACCCTGCCGGTGCAGGTCGATTCTGGAGGGGCGTGTGTAGCGGTTACCGCTGGATGCACACAATCGCCTTGCACCGGCCAGAACACGGCCAGACGCGCCTCTCCCGGGCATGCCCGGACTCACTGTTCCCGGGCACGCCCGAACCTCCCGGGCACGCCCGGTCTCGTCTTTCCCGGGCATGCCTGCTCTCGCCTTTCCAGGGCTCGCCCAGAGCGTCCGGGCATGCCCGCTATCGCCTTTCCAGGGCTCGCCCAGAGCGTCCGGGCATGCCCGCTATCGCCTTTCCAGGGCTCGCCCAGAGCGTCCGGGCATGCCCGCTATCGCCTTTCCAGGGCTCGCCCAGAGCGTCCGGGCATGCCCGCTCTCGCCTTTCCAGTGCTCGTCCAGAGCGCCCGGGCACGCCCAGCCTCGACTTGCCAGGCCGCAGCCAAACACGCCCGGGCAGGTCCAGACTCGCCTTTCCCAGGCTCGCCCTTGACACCCGGGCATGCCCGGTATAGCTTTTGCCGGGCAAACTTCCCGACATAAATGTGTATATATATTGCTGCCCGATAAACGGGCTTTTGGTCAGAATACCTGAGCTGTTTTGTTTCAATAAAGCAACTCGGACGAATTCCGTCTTTGGTCGCGTCACTTCTTTCGACTCGCGTTGGAGCGCAGCTCCTTCAATATTTAGAATAACCGAGGGAAGAAGTAAGAGGGAAAAATGAGATATAAGTGAGTGGATTTGTAAATCAGGTTCAGGGAGTGTAGTTCAGGTTAGAGTCCCTTTATACAGAGAGTAACGACATGACGATCCGGAAAAATACGGTCACGTGACGCAGGGAGCCATTTTGGAGCCAAATTCGCGTTCGCTTAACTTCTCGCGTTCGCGTGTTATGCAAGTACAATCGATTCGACTACCTACGGAAGCCTTAGTTCACTGAAAATGCCGGGTTGTTGTGCATTTGGATGCACAAATAGACATGACAAGGGTTTCAAGATGTACAGATTCCCTTCAGATGCCAATCGACGTAAAATATGGGAGAATAAAGTCAGCCGTGTGGGCTGGAAGCCGGCTTCGTCTTCAAAGCTTTGCGAGGTAGGTCAAGTTACTGTTCAGTCCCGTTCAGAAAGTAAAGTGAATTATTTAACTTTCACCTTATAGAGACTACAAGTAATTCCCGCAACAAGTAGTCAATAGCTGTCATTGTATCATAGTGAAAACCGTTAATTTTTTTGGTTTGGAAACATTGGATACTTTGCTTGACAGTACATTGTACTGTATTTTCTATATTTCTATTTAGAAAAAGAACGTTCAGTTCACAATATGCCAACAGTTTGATAATAGCTAGTATTAGGAATCATTTCTAGAGAATGGTTATGAATGGTTATGTTGTAAATTCAACAGGGCTGGACAAAAAGAAGAAGTCTCTGTTTGGCATTATTGTGTATTCGTGCATGCATATTTTATTGTGTATTCGTGCATGCATATTTTATTGTGTATTCGTGCATGCATCTTAAGAAATAGCTTGCCCATGTAGCATATCCACTTACCCTGTATTTGGTCTTGCCATTTCTTTTTTTCAGGGGAACACAAAAGTTCTCAAAAAATTCCACATAATGCAATGAAAGTTTTAATGATTGTAAAGATAAAAAGCAGGAAGTTGCTATTCATATTGGGGTCTCAACCCTCACAAGACCTCTAATTTGTATCGTTCTTCAAAATGGTAGAGATAAATGCTAAAAAAAAAATCATCACATATTGCAATTTTTACAGCTGGACTACGTTTCATTTATTCTGATTGTACCTGGATCTGTTGCTGAATGTGGTTAACTGATGAAAAGAAAGCTGAAAAGGTTAATTTACAGTATGTGTGCATTGACCGAGAGCCTGTGTGTGTGTGTGTGTGTGTGTGTGTGTGTGTGTGTGTCTGTGTGTGTGTGTGTGTGTGTGTGTGTGTGTGTGTGTGCGTGTGTGTATGTGTGTGTGTGTGTGTGTGTGTTTATCCCGTGTGTGTGCATGTGTGTTTTAATGTGTTGATGTTTGTGTGTATGTTTGAGTTTATTGGCTCTGAAAACGCATTAAATTTGTTACAGTTTGATAATGTTTACATTAAATTCATTTCTTTCAGACAAAACACACACGTGTGTTTTAATGCCCCCCCCCCCCCCCCCCACCCCACCCCGCTTTTCCTATCCTCTTAATCGAAGAGGTTAAAGATTATTTTAGGTTCCAAGACTACCTTGTCACATAGTATGTTCAAATTCTCTCCAGGCATCGTGAGTAACCCAAATTATTATTGCCAACATCGCGATAATGAGGATTCAGAAATCACCCATTTTGTCACTTCTCATCAACCGCTCATTTTTTCAGACAAACTAATATCCCATTATAGGCAATCTGGAACATAATGGAGCTAATACTCATAGACCGACATCTCGATACAATAAAATTAATAAATAAAAACATTCACCATACTCCCTAACCCGCCCCGTGTTTGTGCAGTGGTGCATTGCATTATACACGCATAGCTCATAGTGCACTGTGCATGTGCCGGTTCAGTGGTTCCGCACAATTGGCCCCAAAATGGCGGCGTATTCTCAGTTGTCGTTACTCTCTGTATAAAGGGACTCTAGTTCAGGTAATAAGTGAGTGGAGTGGGTGGTTACATGCATATGTTTTACCATTGTAGAACAATAGCACTTTTTATGTTTAGTCCTCCTATTTTAAGCATAAGTATTGGAACAAATGACTGACAGGTGTTTTTTGTTGCATTCATTGTTCACACATAAAAGATCAGCTCTGTGAATGTCTAGTCTTGGTTTTAGCCTTTGCTTTTGCCATGGGAGTCTGCTTTTGGAGTCAGTATGTATAAATTAACATCAAGACCAGAGAACTGTCGATGAAAGAAAACCAAGCAATTTGGAAGATTAAATGACAGAATAACTCAATCAGAACCATAGCACAAAAATTGGGCAGAGCAAATACAATTTATATCTTTAAAAAGGAAAACCACTAGTGTACTTAATGTGCAGTCACACTATAACGTATAGCAGTAACTTATGCCGACGTATGTGAATTTTCACCAACACGCTGGTGTATGTTGACATAAGTTAGGGGTAGGTTTGGTATAAGTTGTATACGTTAAAAGCACGCTGGTATAAGCTGGCATACGTTGTTGTACGCAGAGGCCGAAAGAAATTTTTGTGCATGCACAAAAATTTTGGGCGTATGCCGACGTCCTCTTCATAGGTTAGGCATACGCTAGACATACGTTAAATACATTAGAGGCAGGTTACTCATACGTCGAGATACGTCGAGATACGTTGGCATGAAGGTGTACCGTACAGCTAACTTATTGATAACCTATGAGTAACTTACTTCTAACCTATATATAACCTATATCTGACGTATCTGCAATGCATATTGACGTATTCAGACGTATTAGACGTATGTCTGACAATGGAGTAACTTATTGAACGTGTTTCTACCGTACAACTGGCGTATTATTGGCGTTTTGCCAGCGTTTTGTGGTCACTGTATATATGGGGGCCTGTGAGTAGCTCACCATCACTTCTCCACCCATCATCAGAGAAGATGGAGGATCCTGAGAGGCTTCGACAAGAATACCAACTAGTCGTTCTCCAACATCAGTATGACATCATCGAATTGGCACTTCACCAGATCCGTGCCAATAGGATGAGGAGGAGAAGAGGTCAACGACGGGGGAAGGTCTGGGTCAGACCATTGATCGGGAGGCGACGGCAGTTTGGCCTGTACGACCAGCTTCTGGTGGAACTCCGAAACGAGGACCAAGCATCTTTCAAGAACTTCATGCGGATGTCCCCCGAGATGTTTGACGAGCTGCTAGCCAGAGTGGGTCCCAGGATCACCAAGCAACAAACCTGGTACAGGGAGCCCCTGGAGCCTGGCATGAAGCTTGCCCTGATTTTGCATCACCTTGCCTCTGGGAGCAAGTATGCCTCAATGAAGTTCGGTTGGAGGGTCCCTCACAACACCCAGTCACTCCTCGTCCGAGAAGTCTGTCAAGCCATCATCGATGAATACATGGACGAGGTGATGATTTACCCCACCACTCCTGATGGATGGCGTGCCATTGCTGACAAGTTCTATGAAAAGTGGAACTTCCCCCATACATGTGGGGCACTTGATGGAAAGCACGTTGCCTGCCGGTGTCCTCCAAAGACTGGGTCCATGTACTACAACTACAAAGGATTCTACTCCGTTGTTCTGATGGCGCTTGTAGATGCTGACTACAAATTCAACTGGGCAGATGTCGGTGGTACAGGATCGGCATCAGACGCTCAGATTTACAATGACTCTGAGCTGAGGGAATGCGCTGAAGATGGTACCATAGGTTTCCCTGACCCCGATCCTCTTCCCAACGACTACCAGGATGTGCCCTACTTCTTCATCGGCGACGATGCCTTCGCCCTACGACTGACCATGATGAAGCCGTACAGCCTCCGGGCTCTGACGAATGATGAACGCATCTTCAACTACAGGCTTTCCCGAGCCAGGAGGGTAGTAGAAAATTCCTTCGGCATCCTGGCAAACCGATTCCAGGTTCTGCTGAGTACCATGCAGCATCACCCCTCCACCGTCAAGGTCATCGTCAAAGCATGCATGGTCCTGCACAACCTGATGAGGACCCGGTACCCAGGACTCCAGAACCAGCAGCTCGACCGTGCAGAGAATATGAACCGCGATTTCATCCCAGGAGCATGGAGACAGGGCCGTAACTTGAAAGACACCCACACAGTCTCTGGCAGCAACACCTCCTCCAAGGAAGGAAAGAAACAGAGGAATCTCCTCAAGCACTGGGCCAACTCCTCAGCCAGTGCAGTCCCATGGCAAGACAGGATGATCTAGATAACCTCGTTGATTTTAATATGTGATAAATATGTGATAGATATGTTAAAATAGGAGCATTTCACTGGTCATGTTGACCACCCACATGTTTGCATTGCCTAAATATTATGACATTTCATATGTCTATTGTAATAAATAAAATATCAATTTGTCTTTTTAAAATGAACTCTTGTTTTGTTTCATTTATGATAAAAATGAAATACATCAATTTATAAGTAATAAAATAAGTACATATGGAGACATTGGGTAAAGTGTAGAGTGTAAAGTGTCGTGTAAAGTGTAGTGTAAAGTGTAGTGTAGAGTGTAGTGTAGAGTGTAGTAATGGGCAAAATTAATTACAAATATAAAATTATGATAGACACCAAATTTAAGTTTGAAAATCTTTGATTAAACTTTTATTGAAATGATCAACTGATCAATAATAATGGCACATGATAATAATGGTAATAATGGTACAACATATAAAACACAGTCACTGCTCATCTCTAGGATGGCACAACAGTCAGTACAGTCACTGATGGTTCTTTGCTGGTGGTGGTGGTGTATTCATATCCACATCCTGGTTTCCCATCTCCATCCCAGGAGACAGGTTCATTAGTCCGCTCAATCCTGACATGTTTGAAAGGCTGGAAATGTTCGAAAGGCTGCTGTCAAAGGTGGTTGGACTCTGGTTGAGTGCCTGGACAGCCGATCCCAAAGCCGCAGACACAGAGGTGGGGGTGCGCTGTTGCTGCTGCTGCTGTTGTTGCTGTTGCTGGGTGAACATAGGTAGAGGAGGAGGCATCATCTGCGGAGCAAGACGCTGCTGATACTGCATTGGTTGCTGCATGTACTTCTCCATGTATTCCTGTGTCTGTGAACCCCACACTGAAGCAGGTGGCACCTTGTGTCTCCACATGTGGGGAGGTGGTTGGTACATCTCAGATGGTGATGAGACATACGAGGATGGTGCCGAACTAGGACGTAGTTGAGGCATGGCGGGGCCTCCCATGGAACTTGGGATGTCATCATCACTGTCCTCCTCCATCAACTGCGACAGCATCTTGTTGATAGCTGATCTCGTCTTCCTGAACTTGGGCTTGGACATGCTGATCAAGCTGTCACGGACGTAGGTGGCGAAGGCGGTCCGCTCGGTGATGGGCTGCTGGTGTGCATGGCTGAGGCCTTTGAGGATCTCGCCGGACTCCTGCATTCTCTTCTGGAGGGATTCCAGGAGAGCGCCGTCGTCGTCGTGAGCCCGCTTGCGCCGTGAGGATGAGGGGAGGGTAGGGATGATGTCAGCCTCCTTGAGACCAACTTGCTGCTCGGCGCAGGCAGCCTCAGCAGCATCTAGGTCTCCCTCATGCGCGTCAATAGTGGCCTTCACCTGCAAAGACAAATAATAAAAATCATAAGTAAAATGAATGCAAAAATGAATGCAAATTGAATTGTCATTAAAACAATGAGGTCCAGAAAAAGTAAAATATTTGTATACTTACACTATTGCAGGGCTCAGGACGGTGTCGGATGACGGTTTTCAGGAATCCGAACTTTGCCATGATCCACTCCTCCCTCTCAGTGAGCTCAGGAGCACCATCCCCACTCTTCTTCTTGTCAAGGCGTGTGTGGTTGTCTCTGAGTGACTTAAACCATCTCCTGAGGAGTTCTGAAGTCTTGCCCATCCACTGTGCCTGGTCCTCCCATATCTTGCCCTTCTTGTCAGTCCTCCTGTAGTCCGTCATCTTCATGTTCCAGAGGACAGGATTGTCTTGGAGGAACTCAAGCATGAGCTCCTCATCTTGCACTGACAGGGAGCAAGCAGTCTTCTTGGCCCTCCTCTTCTTCTTGGTCTTGTCATCAGACTGGCGGGAGGAGGTGGAGGAAACTGATGCAGCATCCGAGTCAACAGAAGAGGCACGGGAGGCACGGGAACCATCACCAGAATGAGGAGATGGAGAGCGTGGTGACTGCGAGCAGCCGGCTTGGGGCACAGCAGGGAGATCATGAGCAAGTGGATCGGCGGCTTTGGACGATGATGGTGAGGATGATGGTGTAGATGTGTTCTTCTTGCCTCTACCTCGGCCCCTGGCAGACGTCTCGGTTGCTGTCTTCTTCGTTTTCTTGGGTGCCATGTTGATGTTGATAGCTCGCGGTACTGTAGAGATCGGCGCCGTATTTATGCAGAACGTCACGTGATCGTCGGCAACACGCCGAGCGCGCTGCGCACAGGTTTCTCATAAGTTACTCATACGTTGGGCATAAGTCGAGAACGCTGGACATACGCTGGCCATATGCTGTGATACGCTGTGATACGCTGTCATAAGTTATATATAAGTTAGTGATAGGTTACTAATAGGTTAGACATACGCTATGTATACGTTCAATACGTTATGCATACGCCCAATTTATTCATGCTGTAGAATTTTCGATGCTTTTTTGGGCGTATGCCGACGTGTTGACATTATTTTATGATTTTTCATACGCTAGATATAAGTTTCTCTAAAACGTCATAGTGTGACTGCACCTTTAGCAATAGACAACCACCAGGTCGGCCAAGGAAAGCAACTGCAGTTGATGACAGAAAAATCATCAGAGCTGTGAAGAAAAACCCTCAAACAACTGTCAGTGACATCACTAACAACCTCCAAAGTGCAGGGGTGAAAGTGTCACAATCTACCGTTCGCAGAAGATTTCAACAGCAGAATTAGAAACGCTACACCGCAAGATGCAAATGTCTCATCAGCACCAAAAATACATAGGCCAGATTAGAATTTGCCAAGAAGTACAGAGGTGAGCCTGCAGAGTTCTGAAACGAAGTTTTATAGACAGATGAGACCAAGATAAACCTTTACCAAAGCGATGGAAAGGTAAAATTGTGGAGAAAGGAAGGAACTGCATGTGATCCAAAGCATACTATCTCATCTGTGAATCATGGCGGAGTGCTTCTTCATCATTGTGTCATGGCTTGGACTTGCACAGATGCCTGTGGAACTGGCTAACTCATCTTTTTTGATGATGCAACTAATGATGGCAGCAGTAGAATGAATTTGGAAGTGTATAGAAACATTTTGTCTGCCTCTGTACAAGAGAATGCCTCCAAATTAATTGGGTCTTGCTTCACCATGCAGCAAGACCATGACCCAAAATACACTGCCAACACAACCAAGGAGGTAACCAGAGGAAAAGAGGAAGGTTTTAGACTGGCCAAGTCAATCTCCTGAAATAAATCCAATGGAGCATGCATTTCACTTGCTGAAGACGAGACTAAAGTCAGAAACCCCCAAAACAAACAACAACTGAAAATGGCTACAGTACAGGCTTGGCAAAGCATCTCAAGGGGAGATACCAAGAGTTTGGTTATGGCAATGGGTCACAAGTTCGATGAACTTATTGCATAAAAGGGATATGTAACCAAATACTAACTGTTATACAACTTTAAATTACTTTTAATTAATCTGTTCCAATACTTATGCTTACCTAAAATGGAGGGAATGAATATAAAAAGTGATGTTGTTCTACAATGGTAAAACATGGATACATATAAATACCAAGAAATAAAAGCTGACCTTCTGTACTCTTGCCTCATACTCATCTTCTTATCGCAAATCCAAATTTCTTGAGTATAATGGCAACAACAACAAATTTGACTTCACTGTTCCAATGCTTATGGAGGGCACTAAACATGTGTATGTATGTGTGTGTGTGTTATATATATATATATATATATATATATATATATATATATATATATTAGTCCCTGGTGTTGGGCTAGCGGCTAGGGTGCCGGCTTAGGATCCTAGGTTCGAATCCCGGTCAATCGCTGAATTAACGCCAGGGGGGTTGACTCAGCCTGTCATCCTTCCGAGGTCGGCTAATTGAGTACCAGTTCACTGGTAATTCCCTGCTTGTCGTTAAAGGCGGCAAAAAGGGTTGGCGTCAGGAAGGGCATCCGGCCGTAAAACATTGCTTCAAAAAGGGGACCGAAAAACAACAACAACCACAGTTCCCGAAAAAGGCCAACCCCCGCTTGCGGGGAAAAATGGCCTCTAAAGGTGGTTTTTTTTTAGTTTTTTTTTTTAATATCTATCTATAATTCCAGTAATCTCTGTGTGTATGTATGTATGTCTGTATGTCTGTGACCGCTGTTTCTCGACAACCACGGGTCCGATATACTTTAAACTTGCCAGGTATATTGCTGGGGACCCGAGGATGTGCCTTTTCAAGGTTTCATATTAATCGGAGAAGTAGTTACCGAGCTATGTCCAAAAAACGATTCAACCAATCAGAGAGCAGCGAGCTATCACGTGTGCCGAACGTGGCGAACAGACTCTGCCTCGGACGGCACATTTGAGAGCGTATTCATTTATTTCACGTTGGCAAACTATGTTGCCGTTAAACTATGTTGTAAAACTAATTAAAACTAATTTGCGACATATTAATCGGAGAAGTAGTTACCGAGCTATGTCCAAAAAACGATTCAACCAATCAGAGAGCAGCGAGCTATCACGTGTGCCGAACGTGGCGAACAGACTCTGCCTCGGACGGCACATTTGAGAGCGTATTCATTTATTTCACGTTGGCAAACTATGTTGCCGTTAAACTATGTTTTAAAACTAATTACGTGCACGCTATGGCGATTTCTTTACCAAACTCCGCAAGCCGTTCGCTTTGGACCAAACCATTTCATGTAAATAGAGGGGGGGGATTGTCACCGTACTCGCAAGCCGTTCGCTTTGGACCAAACCATTTCATGTAAATAGAGGGGGGGGATTGTCACCGTACTCGCAAGCCGTTCGCTTTGGACCAAACCATTTCATGTAAATAGAGGGGGGGGATATAATTTTAGATATATATATAGTACGGGCATGCCGTAGTATCTATAACACAGACTTGGCATTTAATATGGAATTTTTTTTTTTGTGGGAGTGAACTTACTTTTCAAGATGACTTAGAACCAGTTCATTGGAATTATGTTGAAATTATTCTAGATTTTGTAAATGTGACCTTTAAAAGAAACAAAAACCACATTTGACATTTCAAAGCAAATAAATTGATCCTTGAAAGTGATGTAAACTGATATCGATTTAAACTGAATTTCGTAAAGCCACCACTCCATGACAAACAGCATTGTCAAGTTGACGGACCATCTCCAGAGGAGGCGGCAATAACTTTTGTAGACGTGCAGCAGTTGTTTTCCACTAATACAGAACGCAACAACCCTTATATACCCGATTGTGAAGCCAATCGTCAAATGTACCTGTCCTTACATTTTGTCACGCCACCTGTGATATAATCCTGTTATTGACTTCTTGCTGCGAAAGACAATCAGTGACATGGTTCTTTCAACAAAGACATCACCGAAGGGTAAAAGAAACTCACCAGATTGACATACTGAGTTCAGAAATTAAACCCAAGTCAAGAAAAAAAAAGATCCCACATTAAATGCCAAGTCTGTGTGTCTATATATATATATATATATATATATATATATATATATATATATACATACACACACACACACACACACACACACACACACACACACACACACACACACACACACACACACACACACACACACAGACTTGGCATTTAATATGGAATCTTTTTTTGTGGGGGTGAACTTACTTTTCAAGATGTCTTAGAACCAAAAGTTCATTGGAATTATGTTGAAATTATTCTAGATTTTGTTAATGTGACCTTTAAAAGAAACAAAAACCACATTTGACATTTCGAAACAAATAAATTGATCCTTGAAAGTGATGTAAACTGATATCGGTCTCAATTCATGGATAGTACTGTGTTAAACTTCTGTACGTTTTCCAGAAGTATCTCTTTATTTTGCACATTAGCCCAATTTCTTTTTAACAAAAACAAAAGTTAAATTACGACTGAGATTACGGAAAGTAAAATTACAGTTCAGTACTACGTGTAACCCCGACGAGCATTCAGGAGCACGTACACGTGGAGGCATGCTGTTCACGAGATTTGCCAAGGTTTGGACAGGAATCGCTTGCCATGCAGTGACAATAGCCTGTGCAATTCACGCACAGAGGTCGGCTGCTGGTCCAAGTGGTCGATTTGATGCGTTAATTCTGCCCACAAGTTCTCGATCGGATTCATATCCGGGGACATGGCAGGCCACTCCATATGCTCTACACCACGGTCAGCAAGAAAGTGTTGGATCATGTGAGCACGATGAGGCCGTGCATTGTCATCTTGGAAGACAAAGTTTCCTCGAAAGGCTGCACGAGCAAATGGAAGCAATGTTTCTTCCAGAATGGCCCTGTACTTGAACTGGTTCAGGTTTCCATTCAGAACAACCAGGTCAGTTTTGCCCCCTGCATGAAAAGCAGCCCAAACGGTCACCCCAGCACCTCCAGCTTGGACTATTGGCACTATACAATCTTTGTTGTAGGCTTCATGCACTTGTCTGCGCACTTGGACGCGGCCATCTTGACGATAGACCAGAAATCTAGACTCGTCACTGAAGATCACGTGATTCCAGTGTCCTGGCTGCCATTGACGGTGCTCTCTGGCCCACTGCAATCGACGCTGGCGGTGTTGTCTGTTCAGGCGTGGCTTTCTCAGGGGACGCCTGGCACGATCACCTGCTTGAACCAGTCGTTGGTTGACTAGCTTTCTGGATACAGGCACATTTGTCAGTTGCTGCCACTCAGCCCTAAGCCGATTAGCTCACTTGGTACGGCCATTGCGGACTAACCGGTGCAGCTGGCGATCATCCCTCCTTGTGGTTCTGCGGGGACGTCCTGGCCTCGGGATTGGAGTCGGGACACCCCGAGCATTTCGTTTCAGGATCTTTGACACCTGACCTTGAGTGATGCCATACTGCCGAGCAATAGCACGCTGTTTCATGCCATAATTTCGTAAAGCCACCACTCCATGACAAACAGCATTGTCGAGTTGACGGACCATCTCCACAGGAAGCGGCAATAACTTTTGGAGACGTGCAGCAGTTGTTTTCCACTAATACAGAACGCAACAACCCTAGTATACCTGACTGTGAAGCCAATCATCAAATGCACCTGTCCGTACATTTTGCCACGCCACCTGTGATATAATCCTGTTGTTGACTTCTTGCTGCGACAGACAATCAGTGACATGGTTCTTTTAACAAATAAATCACCAAAGTGTAAAAGAAACTCACCAGATTGATATACTGAGTTAAGAAAGTAAGCCCAAGTCAAGAAAAAAAAAAAATTCCATATTAAATGCCAAGTCTGTTTTTATATATATATATATATATTACGGTGGAGCTTTAAAAAATTTGAAAAACTACATTTTTATTTTTGAAAGTCTTACCCCCTTAATCTGTTCCATATAATTTAGAAACACTGTTGAAAAAGTTTGAGCACTAAATTATTATGTTTAGGGGTAGCTCAAGGGCCGCAAAGATTATGAAAATTATAAAAATTCAACGAATTACGAGTATATCAGACTATATCTTAATTTATTTTAAACAACACACTTGAACACAGTATTTATTTTTGAACACGTGAACACAGTGAATTCTTTGTTCAGTTTCTGACAGAGTTCATAGTATCAGTCTGACAATGTCCAGCAAACCCCAAATTTATTATTTTCATGGCATCCCGGACAGTGTATGTTTTCTGCTAGCAGAGTACATTCTGCGATGGTCCTCGACAACTTGCAGCAGGAATTGCAGCTGAGTTTCATCGCGGGTTATCAACCCACTGTACTCCTGAATGAGTGCCACTCCACGTTCAGCGTAGTCATTGACAACTTTTAGAGAGTTGACTGTTTCTGCAGCCTGCTTGTAGTCGTCTCTGTCATCCCACAAGTCCGGATCAACCGCGAGAAATCCATCTGGAAGTTCCATCATTCGCAGAAGTTTCATTGACCTTGCTGTGACGAAATCTTCCAAGTTCTTGTCCTTGAATGCAGGAGTCAGTTTGAATTGAGCCTTGAACATCCAGATCTTGAGACAGTATATTACTTTGGACATTCAGCGGGCATGGTGCATTGCTCCGGGTGACATGAATCACACTCCTCTGGCAGGAGCAGCACCGAGAAAGACAATCACAAGTTCCAAGAATTCTTTATAATCATCTCTTGGCTGACTCTGTTCAAGATGCTTGTTGGCATAATCGATAGTGCCTTGCTTTATGTCTTCCACTAGACTTGCCACATCATCAGCTGCAATCCCTGGTTCATACTTGGCCGTGTCTATGAATCCCCAGTATTCCTGGAAGCGTTTGAAGAGTGGAACCTCGGGAGAAGATTTGGCTCCCAATCCCATACAAACTTGGAACACTGCACCAATTATCAATTCCATAATGTGATGCCTGCAAGCTAGTGACAAGAGCTCCTTCTCAAGCTTCTGCTCTAGGAGGACACAGGCACCAGCGATCCGACCAGTGTTTGAGCTGGTCGTGTCAAAACACATAGCTCAGATGCTGTCGGCTACGCCCCAGTCTTCAATGGCTCCAAAGACAGCAGCAGCCTGAGCCTCGCCTGTTCCAGATGGAAGCTTGGCAACTGTGAGTAGCTGAGAAACTCCTTTCCCTGAAACCAATACTGGCAGGCGATCAACCTTCTCTTTTCCAATTAGATCAAGGATCAGTTTGCCGTCCCAGTGAACAACAAGGGGAACGTTACCCTGAAACTCCGCCTTTATATTTGCAGATCTCTGGACTCGGTGTTGTACTCTTTGTCGGCGAATTGAGTCTCTGTTTAGAGCAAGTTCATCAATGTTCTGTCCCAAGCTTTTGGCAGTTTCTGCTATAACAAAAACGGCTTTGCGGTCTGACACTTTTGTGCGATTGAGAGCGGCTGCGAGTTCTTCAGTAACGACAGTTTTTCGCCCCCTCTTTCTTTTTCGTGTCTGAAATGTGATGCCTCCAGCAGCTCCCTCACTTGCATTGTCCCCAGTTTCCATCTTTTCACTATCTTCTGCTGAGCTGTTTTCAGATTCAGAACCAGATGAAATCAGTTCAGCTGTAGAAGCTGCTAACTGTTTCATTTGCTCCATTCGCTGTCGCCTGGCAAGCATTTCCTCCTCTCTTTTGGACGCCGTTTTCTCCTTCGCAGCAAGCTTTACATCTACTCCAGCCAGCGACCCCCTTCTTCCCTTTTCTCGCTGGGCTAACAAGAAATCCTTGTCTTCTTGTAATACTGACGTATTGGTCAGAGCATCAGCGTGAGCGACATCAAAAAGGTCTTCAAGCCTGGAAACAAAAGCCGACTCTCTCACGAGTTGAGTTGGTGACGTTCGCGCTTTGTTCTTTTTCAGAAGACGCCATTCTTCAAATGTCTGCTCAAGCTTGGTTTGGCAGTTTTGATGAGCTCTCATCGGGATTCTAGCTTTCTTCCAAAAGTTAGCTATTTCCGTGATGGTAACATCCGACGATTGTCTTACGGTCTCCTTCAGATCGAGATGGTGATGTAGGAAGAATCCAAGAGCCATACGCAATGATGGCAACTTGCTGCCACTTAATTCAGTCACAGAGTTGCCAAGGAGATACAACTTGGTTTGAGATCGTGTTGCTTTTTCCACAGATGACATTTTCAATCAGATATGAATCTGAAAGAAATAGAACATAGCATTAAGAAATTAAGAATCAAGAAAATTCAAACAGTTCTATTAATAACTGAGCAGTGAGCACAATGCCTCAAGCAATTACACAAACATACTGCTGCAACAGTGTTGCAGCTGTTGCTTAGTCAGCATAGTCAGTCCATTGAGTCCAAACAGTAAACAAGTCTGAACATGTCTGGAATATAAATTCATGGAAAATTTGCATTATCAATTTATCAGCAAAACAATGGGATTCGGATGATTGGTTGGATAATAGATATGAACCAGTTGAACCACAATGATTATGCTTCTATAATCTGTGATAATATTATACCATGTTTATACACCCATTGTGTCTGTGATTCTCTGCAAAGCCTGTGATAACTTCGTTTTTATTTTCAAATAGTGTTCTGTGATACACCTATGTACAGTGTTTACTTTTAGATACTATGGTGATAAGCGTTCCCAGGTCAGCGCTACATCTCATTTTAGCATTTATTGTCTAGCAGACTCTAGCTCAACGAACATTTTACTCTTTTATTATAACAGATATTGTGTATGTACAATGTACATATTACTACTGTAATTATTTATTTAATGGAGCACAGAGTTTTATAACTTAAAGGTTTTATCTGTGTTCCCAGTATTAATTTTACCACAATGATTGCATGTTGTATGTATGATGATAGGAGAGAGTGTCAATTTACTTAGTAGTTAAAATTGGGTTCTTAATTTATCAACAGAATTAATCTATTATCAGTAGTATGCGAAATAAAAGGGCGGCCGCAGCTTTGGGGTATCAGAAACTTTACCATCATTGAGCTACCCCTAAATATTGTTCAATTGTGCTCATATTTTGCCTGAATTATTATTTCATATATAGGAACAAATTGAGAGGTAAGAAGATCATATTTCAAAAGTTCAAAAATAAGCTCCACCCTGATATATATATATATATATATATATATATATATATATAGTTGCGGTTTTGAGAACCAACACAAGTAACATCATTAAAGGTTAAAGGTTGCACCCCATAGTTAGGCCACAAGCCACACGTCGGTCACCTAAGGACGTTAGTGATTTCATAGTATGTGTTTAGGATAAGGCCATTCCCAATAGTTGCATCTGCGTTGTGTAAAACAAATAAGAGTATGCCCCCGTCCATTTTGCAGCCACCCTCCGAATCGACTTCGTTGGGCAGCATCCATCCCGCGCCCTGATTCGGCTAATCCACCTCCTTTGCCAGCAGCGTCTGGTGCAAGCAAGGGTGCTCGCTCAAACCAGCCCAAAGGCCACGAGGTAAGGCCCGAAAAGGGGGCAGAGCGCAAGGGTGGGGGTGTGGCCACGTCAAGCAGCCATCAAGGCGGAGCCGGTAAGCCCTCACCAGCCAATCAGGGCTGAGGCGACATCGCCTGACAGGGTGTGGCTAGACATTCCAGAGGGTTCGCTGGGCGTGGCAATATAACCCTTCGCACGAGGCCCCCACCTCAGTTGAGCAGGGAGAGGCAGGCGCTCGAGAGAGAGAGTTTGAGTTGAGGCTTGGTTCGTGTGCAGAGTTGCGAGAGGAAGAGACGCGCGGTGACAAGCCTTGATTGATTGATTGCGCTTTACAAAGGGCTGGCGCGCGGCACACATTGCAGAGGACTGCAGCGTGCAGAAGGACGTTGGTAAAAGGCGCTTGGTATCACCATCGGGGAAGTGGCGCAACGCTCATAGCAATACCAGGAGCGCGGATAAAGGCGCCGGTACAAGTATTACATACGCCGTATAATCGCCAACCTACCTTTCCCCAATATATAATTGTCTGCTTCGCGCCTACGCCACGCGGAGAGCTGCCTGCCGTCTTCCACCATCTGCACGGTACGAGTCGGGGACCGGACGAGCTGTGGACCCTTGGACCCTCAACCCGACCATCTACAAACCCCGTGTGAGTGAGCCTGAGTCTGAGTGCGAACGGGCCCGTGTCCAGGGATAAGTTAAGACTGTTATTAAGGCTGCCCTGTGTATCTGCTTCTTCCTCTTCCCTGTACATTCTCTTCTTCTTTTCCTCTTCTAATTGTACAAAGTGTAAATAAATTACCTGTTCTTCCTGGTTTTCCTCTTAATCCGACCGTTTTAGTCATTTCCTCCATTGGGTAAACGCTGCACGATTATAACCGCTCCAATCGGGTTAGTTCCTGATAACGGCCCGAATCGCGGCTCGCTTCGCTCGGCGTGTCCACTAACGCCGTGGTTCGGGTGGGGTTATTTCATAGCTTCAAAGGAATTACTTGTACTTAGGTGTTAGTACTTAGGTAATAGGACTAGTTCGACCAACAACCCTATTTAACACCGACCGGAAGGAACGTGATAGCCTCGGGATCGCGTCGGCCCGTAAAAGGACAAGGGGATTAATCCCCCCTTGATAAGGGGAAGGCCGACGTTTGAGATCCGCAACAATTGGTGTCGGGGAGTGGGATTGGACCCAAAGTGCGCCTAACGCACTCAAAATTACGAGCGGCCGAAATTTTATTAGAAACCTAAATTAAATCGTGCCATGCATAGCCAAGACGATCGGAAGCCGGCGTGGGGGTAGACGCCGTAGTGGACACAGGAGCTAGCGCCACGATAATCAGCCCTGTGATCCTTAATTCGAGTGCAGACGGCTGGGATAAAATCCAGCGCCTGGAAAATCATAGTTTGCAGCTGGCTACCAGGGTAACGGCCCCCATCATTGGGCGTGGTTTTGTAACCCTCAAGTTGGGGTCGGCAAGGAGGGTGATAGAAGTTTGGGTGGCAGAGGTGTGCGACCCATGCCTAATTGGGCTGGATTTCTTGACTGCCAGCGGTTGTAAAATCGATTTGTGCCGGGGGACCCTGCAAGTGGGAATAGATGAGCTGCCATTGGGAGGGGTGAGCACAGCCGAGAGGACGGAACTGGAGGCTTCTGAGGCCGTGACCCCAGGTGAGGCCGTGACCCCAGGGACGTGAGGCCCCAGGGCCGAGGCAATAGTGCCGGCCCGATGGCTAGCTCGCCAAACATGGCAGGAGCCCTGCGGCCTGGTCGAACCGGTGGCAGCGCAGTCCATCCCGGGTTTAGTCGTGGGCCGCACCCTCGTAAAAACGGACGGGCCAGTGGTGGCCGTCCGAGTAATTAACATTAGTACGGAACCACGCACTATAGGACGGGGCACGAAGATAGCCGGCTGCACCCCAGTTAATGAAGTCGCGGCAGTGAGGGGCGAGAACATCCAGCCGAGCCGGCCCCAGAGGGAGTCCCAAGGAAATGGTAGGAATTGGCCCGATCCCATTTGTAAGATGGTAAACAGGAGTAGCATACAGTTGGAGGATACCCAGAGGGAGGCCTTACACAAATTAATTGAAACCCATTTGGATATTTTCTCCTTGTCCTCCGAGGATATTGGACGTACGGGCCTGGTGAAACATCAGATCCACACCGGTGAGGCCCGGCCTATTCGTCAGCCCGCCCGACGGCTCCCTTGGAGCAAGAGGGAGGAAGCTGACGAGCAGTTAGAAAAAATGCTCGATGCAGGTATCATCGAGCCCTCGGGAAATCCTTGGATGTCACCTGTTGTGTTGGTAAAAAAAGAAAGATAGGACCACGCGTTTCTGCGTGGACTGTGCCCAACTAAACAACGTGACACTCAAAGACTCATATCCCCTGCCAAGAATTGACGATACCCTCGATGCCGTTGCGGGCTCAAATTGGTTCTCAACATTGGATCTCAAGAGTGGGTATTGGCAGGTGGAGATGGATAGGGCAAGGAAGGAGTAAACAGCATTTTCCACAGGTAAGGGGCTGTGTATCAGTTCACTGTGATGCCGTTTGGTTTGTGTAACGCCCCCGCCACCTTTGAACGATTGATGGAGCATGTACTGGGCGGCATGCCATGGCAGTCATGCCTGGTGTACCTGGATGACGTCCTGGTGCATGCTAAAACATACCCCCAAGCCATAGCTAATTTGGACCAGGTGTTTGGGTGCCTCAGACAGGCAGGGTTGAAGTTGAGCCCGAGTAAGTGCACTTTGTTTGCTAGAGAGGTGGCCTATCTAGGTCACGTCATTGGTCGCGAGGGGGTAAAAACAGACCCAGGCAAAATTACAACGGTAGAGGAGCGGCCCGCACCACGTACCATCAAGGAGGTGCGGGGATTTTTGGGACTCTGCTCCTACTACCGGCGCTTTGTGGCAAAATTTGCAGAGTTGGCCCGGCCCCTTCACCGGCTTACGGAGAAGGGGACGAGATTTAATTGGACAAGGGAGTGCCAAGAGGCCTTCCTCGCCTTGAAGGGGTGTTTGACATCCGCACCCATTCTAGCTTACCCCACTAGTGACGGGACATTTACCCTGGACACGGATGCAAGCCAGGAAGGATTGGGCGCAGTTTTGTCCCAGACACAGGGGGGTGTGGAGAGAGTGATCGCGTATTATAGTCGGGCCATGAGTAGGCCCGAGCGAAATTATTGCGTCACTCGTAAAGAGTTATTGGCTATGCTGGCTGCCATGAGCCATTTCCACCCGTACTCGTACGGGCGGAAATTTCTGGTTCGAACTGACCATTCCTCCCTGCAATGGCTCCTCCGGGTTCAAGGAACCTGAGGGCCAAATTGCAAGGTGGTTGGAAAAGTTGCAGCAGTACGATTTCAGTGTGACCCATAGGGCCGGGAAGGCCCATGGGAATGCCGATGCACTCTCTCGACGTCCTTGTTTGGGGGAAAACTGTAAATTTTGTGCGAGACACGAGGAGAGGGAGCAATTGGCAGACTCCACCCCTACCCTCGTAGTCCGTGCAACCCGGGTGAGGGCCAATTTTGCCACTAACCGCAGATGAAGAATTTGGAACATTGGCTTGGAGCACGGCCCAGCGGGAGGATCCCGTACTGGGACCGGTGTACGAATGGGTTCGATTAGGGAAAAGACCTAATGGGGAATAGGTCACCCCCCTCGGGGCGCCAACAAAGGCATATTGGGCCCAGTGGCAAACCCTGGAATTGAAAGATAACATCTTGTATCGCAAATGGGTAGCGATTCCCTCTGAGAGAACTTCCTGGCTGGTGATAGTCCCAGACAAATTTAAGAACACAATATTACAGCAGGTGTATGGTACCCGCCACGGCGGCTATTTGGGCAGGACAAAGACAACATCTCGGGTCTGCCGGAGGTTCTACTGGGTAAATATGGGGCGCAATATACAGGACTGGTGTCGGAGATGCGACGCCTGTGCTGCTAAAAAGGGACCAGCACAGAGAATGAGGGCCCCCCTTCAATTACACCAGGTGGGGGGCCCCCTTGAGCGGGTGGCTATGGATATTCTAGGACCACTAACCCGCACCCGCCAAGGTAACAAGTACATCCTCGTTGTAATGGACTATTTCACCAAGTGGCCGGAGGCCTATGCCCTCCCCAACCAAGAAGCCGGGGTGGTGGCACAGGCCTTCATGGAAGGATTTGTATGTAGGCATGGGATTCCGGAGGAGCTGCACACCGACCAGGGCCGAAATTTTGAAAGTCAATTATTAAAAGATGTGTGCAGACTCCTGTCAATTAGGAAAACCAGAACAACACCCTTAAGACCACAATCTGACGGGATGGTGGAACGGTTCAACCGAACCCTGGTTCAACAATTGGCATTGTTCACCACCACCCGTCAGGATGACTGGGACGAACATCTCCCGTATTTGTTAATGGCCTACCGAACTAGCCAGCACGGAGCCACCGCATGCAGTCCAGCGTTGCTGGTGTATGGGCGGGAGTTGCGGGCTCCCGCCGACCTGCTATGCAGTCCCGTGCCAGAGTCCACTGATAGACCGCCGGGGGAGGGCTATGCACGTCACTTAGAGGAAGGCATGGAGAGGGTCCATGCCTTCGTACGCCGCCAGCTTAAGCTGGCGGGTGCCAAGATGAAGCGCAGGTACGACCACCAGAGCCAGGGGAGTCAGTACGCTCCGGGGATGAAGATTTGGTTCTTCAATCCCCGGAGGCGAAAGGGCAGGTGTCCTAAACTCACCTCTCCCTGGCAAGGCCCGGGGGTTGTCCTGTCGCAAATCTGTGACGTGGTCATTAAGATCAAAATGGGGCCACGAGCCCTCCCTCGGATCCATGCCGACCGGATAAGACCCTACACCGGCAAGCAGGCGCCCTCATGGATCGCCTCGGCCTTAGAGGCCGAGGCAGGACCCAGTACCTCCAATGACGGGGGCTCGTAGTGCGAGAGGACTGGGGGGTGATGGTAGTGGGAGTAGTGCCCGGTGTGGAGGGATGGTCGCCTGACCATTCCTCACATTTGTGGGGGCACATGAGCTTTAGATTATGGGGTGGCAGTGTAAACTAGCCGAGGGCGGGCTAGAATATTGTTAGGGATTTAGAGAAATGACGGTAGGGACAAGATTTAAGTAGAGACATTTGTACCGGTCGAGGGGACGTAGAGATTAGATGGATGATAATGACGAGGGAAGTGCTTAGTGTAAGGGAAGACGGGAAAGCATGAGTATTAGAGGGAAGTAGTTAGTTAGATGATGCTGTGTGTGTGTAAAAGTGTATAAGTGGTGTGTTGAGGACAAGTGGAATTGTGTTGAGAGAATTGACTTGCATGGGGTGCAAGTGGAAAAAGGAATGTGAGCACAAGAGGTGTGCCGGGAATAATTGGTGTGTGGAATGAGTGGCGTGGAATGCATGGTGCGAAGGAGTGAATGGGGGAAGATGGACCCCTTCACGAATACCCGGGGAGGGTAGTTTAAAGTTAGGTAGAGGGTTTAGGTAAATTTGTTGGATATTGACATCTGTGGTGCGTGTAGTAGCAAAGTATTGCTTGGAGGGGTGCATAAGTAAGTGGAATGGCTGGGCGTGTGAGCCTGTTGGTAAGTATGGTTATTGGGGCACTCCGCCGAGTAGGTAGGCTCCGCAGGTAGGCTCTGGTAGGTAGGCGCCGCAGGTAGGCTCTGGGAGCCAGGTAGAGTTCAGTAGAGTTCAGTGGGGCCCGAGGATCCTAAGAGAGGACGCAGGTAGCCCAATGCCAGGAAGGGCATTAGTGGGGTGAGAGAGCCAGGAGGGCCTTCCCCAAGTTAGGGTAGTCGCAGGAGCTAAGCAAGCTCGGGTGGCGACTTCAGTGGCGGAGGTGCGCAGGTAGGTAGACCTGCTAGTAGAGCCACACGACCCAGCCCCGAAATTGTGCGAGGGCACAGTGTTGAAAAAATGGGGGAGTGAGACCCTAAATTTGGGAGGCACCACAGGATGGTCAATGGGAATTGGTTTTTAGAACCGCATAATTTAAAGAGGCCAATTGGATTGGCAGGGCAAGACCCCGGCTAGTTTAAAGAGTTAAATGTTATTAGAAGGATAGCTAGGATGAAATCTCTTCGCACCATCCACACCCACTCACCAAGGTGACAGGACTCCACATCAGGTTTTCGCAAATGTTTGGATGGAAAGACGCATCATGACGTGGGTGAGACATTGTGTGTGATTCCATCCCTTCCTTCTTGGGAGCGATTGGAGACGAATTTGGTTTTGGGGAGATATGGAGGACGAGACGGTAGAGACGAATTTGTAAATTGTGTAAATACGGGGAAGGGCAATGGTAGTGTAGATTGACATGGGGGGTGACGTACGAGTAGGGACGAGCTTTCTCAGCTCGCTCTCCCGTGCCCCTCATGTCGCATTGCCTTGTTATGACATGTACCCTTGCGCCCTTGCCCCCGCTAACCTCTGCTTTGTCTTCCTCCCCACTCATGGACCCATGGTCTTTTGGTTGAGGGGAGTGTGCAGGTGCCATGAGTTGTGCAGCTGCACTCTTGCGCTGCACCCTGCTGCCTGCCGTCTGCACCGGTACACCATATGGACCACACGTTCTGTGGCCTGGCACCTTTGCTGGAGCAGACCATTGCTGCCAGCAGCATCTTGCTTGCGGACCACTGTTTTTAAGTGGCGCACATGCCATGCAGTCGGACTACCTACGCTGGCCCTGCTGGCCAAATAAAAAGCGGACACGGTTTGTGCCCTTTTTTATTAATTAATCTTTGGTGTGCCCGGACAAAAAGATAGTAAACTTTAACGATGGCACACCGAAGATCCATGAAGCCAGAAGCAAGAAGATCCATCGGCCCAGCAGCCAAGCACAAGACATCACTGATTATTTTAAAATGTTTTTGGTGCATTTTTGGTGATGGTGCTTTTTGTGCATTTTGTTTATTTTTGGTGCATATGGGTGTATGGTGTATTGGTGCAGTGCAGTGAAATCGGTGTTTCCTCTTTTCAAAAATTCCTTCTTGTTCCCACAAAAGACAGGTCCTGGGTTGTAGTTGTAAATAATTAGTAGTAGTCTTGTAATAACATGCTTCCCACCGGCTTTATGTGTAGTTTGCGAATAATTCCGTAATTCGGTTAATTGTGGGCATGAGTCAGTTAGGTAGTACACAACGCAGCAGGTGGGACATATCTAGTGTTTAAAACTATCGCACTCAGGGTTTTTTTTTTTTGTTTGTTTTGTTTTGTTTTGTATACAAGATCGAGGCTCGTGAAAGAGCGAACATTAATCACACAGAAAGACAAACAGACACACAAAACAAATAACATCGGGAGCGGTAGACAAGATGCGGAGAGAGGGGGAAGGACACAAACACAACATTTGAGAGCAGGGACCGAGAGACATGGAGACATCGAGAGAACTGTGGGAGGGAGAGGGCTTTGGGGGGGAGGCATGAGAAGGGGGGGGGGGGAGGTATAAAACATATGGACACTGCCAAGACTTCCAGGAAAGAAGTTGGAATTTCAAACAAGGTGGATCTGGGGTGAATTAGTTGGGGTAAAAAAGATCAAGGTTTTGGATGGGGGAAGATAAGAGATGGTGGTGAACAGCTGTTTTGAAGACCTGGAGGGAGGAGTGTGATTGAAGTGAGTGTGGGAGTTTGTTCCAGAGGCGGGAGAAAAGAGGAATGAAAGAGTGAAGGTGAGCAGAGAGCCGAGATTTCGGCAGTTTAACCATCAGAGGGTGGCTGGCAGATCTTGTGCGACCTGTAGGAATATTTGGGGGACAGAGCACAGAGAGAGCTGGGGGAGCAAGGCCGGAGAGGAGTCGGTGGAAGACAGAAAGACCACCTACCTGCCTGCGGTGAGTGAGTGAAAGGCCCTCAGAGATAGCTTCATCGCGGGAGATTCCAATGATTCTGAAAGCTTTGGATTCAACAGCGTGAAGCCGAGCCAGGTGTGAAGCAGGAGCACCAGCCCATAGGGGAGAACAGTATTCCATTGAGCTGCGGATGAAAGCCTTGTATGTGGTGAGGAGCTCAGGTGTGCCTAGGAAGGACTTCGCACGACGGAGGATGCCCAGTCGGCGACTGGCTTTGGAGGCCAGCTTGGAAATGTGGTTTTCCCAAGAAAGATCATGGCAGATGGTGAGACCCAAAAGCTTGAGCGACAGAACTTCTTGGAGAGGATTGTTGAGAAAGTAGATGGGAGGGTTGTCCAGTCGATCTTTTCGGAGAGACATAGTAAGAGTGTGAGATTTGTCAGGATTGAAAGACATGTTCCACATGTTTGACCAGTCTGTGATTTTGTCCAGGTCTTCAGAGAGTGAGGAGGCTGCAGACTGCCGATCTGAGGGAAGAGGAAGAGGGTGAGGTTAAATGTAGAGGGAAACTACACCTAAGTGTCACACTAATTTAAAAGGTAGTCCTGACCCAGGTATCAAATCCGGCCATCCTCACTGGTATGTGGTTCGGCTCGGCAGAGCCTGGCGAAAGGAGGGGTGCAGTGTTGCGGTTTTGAGAACCCACACAAGTAACATCATTAAAGGCTAAAGGTTGCACCCCATAGTTAGGCCACAAGCAACACGTAGGTCACCTTAGGACATTAGTTATTTCATAGTATGTGTTTAGGATAAGGCCATTCCCAAAAGTTGCATCTGCGTTGTGTAAAACAAATAAGAGTAGGCCCCCGTCCATTTTGCAGCCACCCTCCGAATCGACTTCGTTGGGCAGCCTCCATCCCGTGCCCCGATTCGGCTAATCCACCTCCTTTGGCAGCAGGATTCGCTGCTGGCAAGGGTGCTCGCTCAAACCAGCCCAAAGGACACGAGGTAAGGCCCGAAAAGTGGGCGGAGCGTAAGGGTGGGGGTGTGGCCACGTCAAGCAGCCATCAAGGCGGAACCGGTAAGCCCTCACCAGCCAATCAGGGCTGAGGCGACATCGCCTGACAGGGTGTGGCTGGACATTCCAGAGGGTTCGCTGGGCGTGGCAATATAACCCTTCGTGCGAGGCCCCCACCTCAGTTGAGCAGGGAGAGGCAGGCGCTCGAGAGAGAGAGAG